>NW_028301541.1:10007500-10312500 GCF_042242905.1 Orbicella faveolata
AGGAAGAAACTACATGGGTACTTACAGTCAATATAGTCGATTTACTAATTTTTATGCATTCTTCTTTTCAGCCTACTTAAGTTCAACCCAGGAGAGGTATGACCACTTGTTAGAAGGAGCACTGGATTCAACACGTAGATATCTCTTGGAAACACATTTTACGTTTCAGCAGCAAAAGATTCTTCATCCCAAGCTTTCAAAGCTACTCAACATTGTAGGAAGATGGAGCAAAGAACAAGAGACAAGAAACGTAAACTCCGCTATCATCACCTACACTTTCCCTGAGAAGATAAACAAAGAAATCATGGACACACTGTCGGGGCTACACGGCATTCAGGCCACGTTATACAAGTCAGCCATGAAAGTGAATACAATTGAAGAGGAAGGCCCAAACGTAGCTGTTTACGTCGTTAATGGTTTAGCTATAACTGAGGACTTTCCATGGGCTAGATTTGACCTTGTGTTGGAATATGACCTGAGTGGAGAGATGAAAAGAGAGGAGCTTTCTCGCAGCACCAGACTAAGAGCACATATTAGCCTGAAGACACTAGCAAAGGCTCTCCTGGATAAACAACCGGTCGAATGCAAAGGTTGGTGAAAGTTTTTTCTCATTTTTTGCAGCTGTTTACTCCTTCTGAGACTATCTAAGCTTCTTCCTGTTACTTACACTCTGTACTGAATGTATAAGAAGAGTCGCAAACTCTTCGACGGCTACCCTACGTTTCTGAAATTTTAATGATTTAAATGAACTTTAAAATGTAACAATGGTAGAAAAACTTGAAGAAATACAACAAAACCGAAAGGAGAAGAGATAAATGCATTGGGCCAACAGCATAAAAGTAATCTGCGTTCGTTATGTCTACAAGATTTCAATAACAAATTAAGAATATCATTGACATTTTTAGTTACCTCGCGTATTTATATTATCATTATATCGTTTCAAGGCTCCACCGGCTGAGAGACGCAAAAAAGGGCTATGGAGACTTTTTAACACGTCATCTTTTTTATTCTGTAAATATTTATATGGGGGCCACTGGTTTTTCAGTTATTACTGTCGTGTGCTACCCTCAATAAATAAAGTTGACGATGATGATGATGATGATGATGATGATTATTATTATTATAGACGAGAATAAAATTATATACGATATCCCTTTAGGCACCAGTGACACTCAACAGAAGGAACAGCAAGACCAGTATATTTTCATCGGAAGCGAGAAAATCACACAGAATAAAGACCTCCTACATCTCCTGGAGACAAGTCAAAATGTCCTGATCTATGAGAGGCGCAACACTCAAGCCATGTCTAAAGATTCCTTAAGCAGGATGTGCCTACAACCAGACGTGATGATTGATGAAAGGACCTGTATTCAACTGCAACATCTTCCATCCCTCGCTGATGAGAGAGAATACGAAAGACTGAGAGATACCGTGCTCTCACTGTCTCTTAAATGCCACAAGTGCTGTATTATTATGTATTCTAGCAAACAACCAGAGTAAGTAGCTATACAGTTTATATTTTCAAGGAATATAACTGAATTTTTTTCTATTTTCCCGTAGTGTTTGCTACAAGGAGTGGATTTTTCGAGCGAACGAAAAAAAATGGGTAAATTAGTGTTTCAATGCTTGAATGTTAAAAGCTAAATCAAACTTATGTGAGCGTTTCGTTAGCCGTATATAACTCGTGTATTCATGAAGGGCTAAAGTGGTTCAGTTTTCCATTGTTTTCCAAAAGTAATCCCAGGTTACCCTGGTTTTGCATTTAATATGTGCTTTGTACCTGATATAAAAGACTCACTCAACCCACTAAAGACGAAATCGAAACCACGCGCACTTTCTTAAGCTTATAGCTATAGAGCGCGTCCATTGGCAGTTCGCGTCTTCATGTTTTTACGACACTTGAAATCCAAGCTGGCGTACATCTTGCTAACTCTAAATGAAAAAGAAACAAAGGCTAGTGATCTGATTTGCAAGTGGGATTTAAGAAGTGCTCTCTTCGTTCTCAGGGATGCAATCCTTTTGGCTAGCACCAAGAAATCCAAAGCGTCGAACGTTCGGTCACCGCTGACCAAAAACGCGCGGAATCTGGGGATGGGATTGGAAATGAGGAGTTTGGACCTTGAGTAACACTTTTAGCCAGAACGCGAGCAAGAGTTATGCGGGCGTTTTCGAAAACTCGATAGATTACACGAAGACCTTTCGATTATCACTGTACACAGTCAGAGAAACGAATGCAAGAGAACTCCAAGGGTGTCATTGCTTTCATAGTACCGATCTTTTTACCTGGTAACAACTTAACACGGAAAATGAAAACATGCAACACCAAAACTCCGGGCTCGATAATTCCCGGAAATGACCTTTTTTCTCCTTGGTGTCTTGACATAATATAATTCTAAGATATCTGTATCATTTTGCAGCTATGCATTCACCAGAGATGTTCTTCGCCATTTGTCCATGCTATTTGCCAGCTTTGCGCATTTTCAAAAGAGTGACTTTGAGGTGGAGATTCTTTATTCTTTCACTATCGAGGACACTGCGAAGCTGATCAGGCAGACAGGAGACAAAGCAAGATCACAATCTACAGTGTGGAATAAGATGGAATGGCCTAAACGAAAATGGCTTACAAACGAACCTAGTGCGGTGAGACAAAAGGGCCGGAGTTTAAACAAAATCTGAAAAGCCGTTGGTCCAAATCCAACGTAAAGGAATAGTTACCAAGTCTAAGCTAAAGGCCGAATAGTTACCATGTGCGAAAAAACACATCTGTGTGTGCGACAAGATATCGATGATGTTCGAAAACCTTAAACCCCGTCGACACTACGCCGGAGGAATTTGAAAACGGAGGTTTCACTCTGAATAGAAAACGCATCAAAATGTTTTCCCTCCACCCTACGACGGAGAAATTTAAAAACACAACAATCACTGTTCTTTTGGATTTGTGTTTTAGGAAGACTCGGTGGGAAAGTCACAGGAGCATCGTGACGCTGTTGTTTTCGAAAAGCTCCGTTTTCAAAATGTTTTCCGTCCACACGTAATCGCAAAGCTGGCGTTTTCAAATTCCTCCGGTTTGAAAAGCGTTTTCGAAAAGCTCCGTTTTCGCGACGGATTAGTGAGGACGGTAAGCCTAACCGTACAAATAAAGCTGCGTTTTCACATTTTTCTGTGTAGTTTGCATGCTGCTTTAAGCAACCTTCAAAAATTTCCGGAAAATATTCGGAAAATATTCCTATTGCCGAAGCTCCGGAAAATCTTCGAAAAATGATCGAAATCTTCGGAAAATCGTTTCCCACCTTCTAGGGGTTAAAATAACTGGAAAAGCCGGAAACTTCAAATCTTTGCGCACTAATCTATTCTTTTTTTACCGTAAGACCAGTTTGTGGGCATAGATTAAATTAGTGTAAACAGAAGCTGTGGCTTGACCCAGCCCCTAAACTGTTACCAATCTCTACAAAAAAACGACTTAGTAAATTTTAGAGTTGTGTTATTGTTAACCAAGTGTTGTTCACTTTCGTTTTCAGCACGAGAAGTTTCTGCTGTCATTTCCATGTATCAACTCATTTAGGTATATATGACTCGCGTATTTTACTAACCTTAATTACTACTAACTATCCACTGAAATAACTGAGCTACCTGCCCTGCGTTCCCACGAGTGAGCACTCGATTCGATAGCACTTCGTCAACTATTTCAGTATTTGCTCGCAGAGAAACTCGGGTTGGTAAATTGTTACATTATCACTAGTGAAAAAATCCGAGTCAGCATACTTTATTGCACTCTGACTATGCCTTTGTAAGTTGCTGACGAGATTTCATAGCAAAGTTCATGCAATCTGATAGGTATTTAGATACGACTCAGTTTTTGGGCCAGGTTAATGGGTCTTAAAAGAGCTACATCACGGTTTACGCATCTTGAAAAGTTTAGCCTAGAATGTTCAAGTTCGTCATTTGTAATCCGTGTTAATTCCATCCTTAACCATCCTTGTTCCGTTATGGCTTATGATTATCTCTTTGGTGTTTTTCTATCTTAGTAAACTACTATTTTCAGGTTTCCTTCAATTTAAAGGTAATTTTGTACGTGGCCAAAATATCTCGAAATACCGTGACCGAGCTCCTTTAACCATGCCTGGCGTAGACACGTGACCGGGCGTCTTACGAGATCGTGTTTAATGTGGTCTTGCTGTGGTCTGGTCTTGGTAATGCTGAGGACTTACATTGTAACCTAGTTTTCTTAAAGAGAATTGCTGAAAGCGGCTGAATAAAGTGAGCAAAAATATAAATTTTATACCATTAATCGTTACAATATAAAGATTGTGTGCTCTCAAATAGTCATAATTGCATTGTTTTGTTTTAGTGCTCAAGTAATGCTAACGGCTGCACCACTGGCTGAACTGTTGAAAATGTCGAGAGATGAATTAAAGGAAACCTGCCCTTGGATTCCGCAGCGTATTCTTGCAGTAAGTAGACTGTGTATCTTAAAAAAAAACTCTTAATCCCTGCAGAGTTAAATGGCTAAGATGGCTTTACACTGTGTTGTGAGAAACCTAGGTTGGCCATGAGAGTCACAAATCTGATTCTCTCAACCTTTCCTGAAGAGAATTACGGGAAAAGCTAGAAAAGCTCTAACGCTATAACTTGAGGATCAACTCTTGATTTCCATTCTAGCCAGATCGAGTGTTTGATTTGAGGAGTCAATTGCTTTGACCGTGTTAAAGCAACTTCTTATAAATTACCAGAGATATGAGGGATTCGATGTAACACCGCACGGTACTTCTTTATTTTCTTTTCAGGAATTTTACAAGGCAGTTAACTGGTGTTCTGAACTGGACGGCGACCTTTCAGCGTATTCAATTGTTCAGCCGTTAAATCAACTGTATGACCCAATACCTGTAGGATACAAGCACTTCACAGTGGAATCATCGACCAGTCAGATGGCCGTGGCCGCCTCAGACGTCACCTCTTCACCGGAAAGCGTAGTTTCTATCAGAAGCGTTCCTGTGGAATACACTGATTACAGGCTTGATCTTCCACCAGTAGTCATCAACACACAGCCACGACAAGAAACCAACAGAGACACTGCAACCGGTAGAATCTATTGCAGCTGCTCAAATGATATCTCTGAGCCTATAAATTTGTCAGGAAGTCTAATAGAAGATCAATATGATTCCCTACACAACGTCAACCAAAGAGAAGGCGGTGGACCTCCTCGCGGACCGTTCACAAATGTTCCTGCTGGTGAACTACGTGGAACAGAATGGAGACCTTCGTTTTTAAAAAGTAGTTCTTCAAAGCAGTGGGTGAACCAAGTAGATGCTGACTTAAAACGATGTATTTCCAAGGAAAAGGTAAATACAGGTAGCGCAAGTATAGAGAATGCAGTGAAAACCCACGTGTAAGAACCTAGTAGTTTAAGAACCTGCTGGCAGAAATTGACCATCAGTTAATACCCCAAAGTATAAGAGCCTGTTTAGCCAAGCAAGACAGAGCAGGTTCTTATATCTAGGTTACGGTTAAATTGATTTTTTATTGTACAAGAAAATACCTAATATAGTTGTGAATAAATACTATTTAAGGACCAAACCCAAGTTTATCTCTTTTTCTGGTAATCAACAACAATATCTCCTTCATAGAAATCAATGACGCAATTAAGAACTTACGTAACCTAAATTGCCGATAACTACTCCAAAATGCACTGACCAATTTCGCCAGACTTCAAAAAATGTAGTTTTTAGCACGCTGGTCTATTCTGCGCCTCAAAATAAGAAAATCTCTTATCTTGATCAGTATACACCAATCTATCAAGTGTAGGGGATCATTTTACTGTGTTGGAATTTTATGGGAGTGGCTTGTACGAATAGAGGGTGGGACAAGGAGGGCGGGAAAGATAGGGAGGGGGAAAAAAGAGAAGGAAAAATTGAAGGGTAAATGGACGGAGAAACAGAAGAAACGATAAACGGACAGACAGACGTATGACTGGTGGGCAGGCTAGCCTATGGCTGACTTGGTTTAAGGCCTTGGTATAAGTTTGTATTTTGTTAAATCTTTCCGTTATTTCGTTAGTCTAATTTGCCAAAGCTGCCCTACAGTCAGTACAACCGTCAAACGACTGAAGACTATCCTGTGACCAGTCCATATTTTACTGAAGTGTACGGCTCCTTGCGATCGCGACCCGAAGACTTTACGAGTCAGAGCCGATGTAGAGACGGAAACATCGAATGCCTGACTGATAGCAGAGAAGTCGACTTAAATGATCCAATGAGAGTTGACATGGCCATGTCCTCTAACTTCCCAAGAGTAAGAAAATATTCAGCACACCCTCTAAGGCGCCAAAGAGAAGAATACTTTCCTGAAGTGTTGTGGGATATAAACCGTTTAAGACAAACGCACCAACAGCCGGCCGATAAACGTGGACAAGACGAACCGCAAGCAGATCTTGGAAGAATGGCCGAAAGAGATGTTCCTAGCAAACGCACAAGGTTAGAGCCCAAAGAGACATAACGTAAATTTATCATTTAACCCACGATATTTCCTTTGTGTGATTTATCAACAGTTCATGCACTGTACAATTTTACTCAGCCTGGTCAGGGGTGAGATTGCACGTGAGCAAGTACAATTTTACCCCTGTCTAAACGTGAATTATAGATAGAACAGGCAAGATCACAACATCGCCGCAGGAAAACCCATAAAAAAGTCTTGCCAGTCTGGCGAACTATTGAGCCAAACACTTTTTGTCTCTACACTTTCGCTGTTGTTGTTTTCCCTGGTTTTCTCTCCTGGTCACGCCGAGGAAGCGAAAAGACAGGAGATGGAAAAACTAAAAGAAAGAAAACTATTTTATTTGGTCAGGAACACTATCTAAAGAACCGATCGCATTTGCACTGGGCAGTACATTGAAATTGTTAGCTATCGTCACGATACGGTGGACGTCATTCTGTCAAGCAAGACACGGGAAAATTGCGAGCTTATCTACCTATAGTTAATATCCAGACTGCATTTTAAACTCTTCATGTCATTCGTATTTGACTAAATAGGCAAGCTGTGCGCGTGTTAGACCTTGGAAATGAAGGCTCACGTACGCTTCCCACGAAGGTGGGAATAGCTCAGCCACAGAGGCGAGCGTATGGCGTGACTGGACATCACCAGCTCATGCTAAGTCAATCAAGCCAGGTGCTGGGAGAGAACAGTGTCGCCAGTAAACACAAAAGATTTAGTCTTGGTATTGAAAGATCCACAAACCCTTCTACGAGAGGTGTTCAACAGGTAACGTACTACATATAATAGCCAGTACTTAAATCTTGCAAGGATGCTTGTATTGTTAAACAAAAAGCTGCAAGAGAGAACTGTGTTTACACGAACAAAGTTTACCGTTTCCTTGTTTTTACGCGCACGTCTTTTTTTGCATTAGCGCACATTTTTTGCATTAGCGCACATTTTTTGCATTAGCGCACATTCTTTGCATTAGCGCACATTTTTAGCATTAGCGCAATTAGCTTCAAATTATCGTGATATACTCGTTAGATTATCCACTTTTGAAACGAAGATATACACCGACTCGTTTGTGATGTATCGACCACTCAAAGCGGTCTATATTAGCAAAACAGAGATCGATTTACGACCTATATTAACACAAATCAAACGGTCTCTGCTCTATCCATTATATTCTATCAAAAGCAATTTGTAAAAAAAGGTCATTAGCTAGAGAGAGAAAATGAATAATAAGGTAGACAATAGTATTCTGTTTACAATTTGTGAGGGTTTCATTATTTGAGGCATTCGTTGTGATGTAAGGTGGGAAAAAACCTCTCCGGGACAGAAGTAACCAATGTTTTGACTAATCTGATTACAGTCATCCAAAGGGGAATGTGAGGTACCTGGAATACCACCGTCACCGGATGGTGAGTAAAATAATGTCATTGCCAATAAAACAACTACACTTTATTTCTTAAATACAGGAGTAAGCATGCAAGCGTACAGGATGGATTATTAAACAATATTTGATCAGAGTTCTACAGACTAAAATATCTTTGTTGACGTCTTCAGAGCCAGACGAATGGTCAATATTTCCTTCGTACCTATCCTCAAAGAGACGAAAGCTGACTTATGAAAAGATGCCTGGAGTGGAAAGCGGTCAAACGAAGCTTGTATTCAAGTATGACCTGTAGTCTGTTTCACAGTTGGTACAACAATTTTGAATTACAAGTGCAGACTCAGAATCATCTTCCCATTCCCATTCAAGCAAGCCTTCTTTCTTAACTTTTACCAATACAATTAAATTTGCTACACTGCAACTTGGTGTTTGATGTGATTCTTTAGCAAAAGGCGAGTACAAGAGTCTGGCGTGCCTTGTTTGGAATCAACTGAACTCTTAACTGTCCGTTGTGTCATCAGTGGGCGGAGTTTGTTCCGTGGGTGGGGGGTGAGATAAAACTCTGTCAATCAAACCAAAGTCCTTGGCCTCCTCTGGGGACATGAACTTATCTCTTTCAAGTCCTTTCTCTGAAGTACGAAAAAGAAAAAAAAAAATGAATGAGTGAGCGAGTAAAAGAAAATGGCTTGGAGAAAACGGAAGCATATACCACAGAGGGACAATTAACTAAAAGAAAACCGAATAACGAGGCCACCCATAGATAGATTTACAGGACCAGGTAAACCGACGCCCTTGCCCCAGTCATTGTTTCTGTTTTCGCTTTTGTTGTTTACAGTCATAATGAATACTCGAAATACCTAGGAGGAGAATTTAACCAAGGACATTGCCTCAGTCATAATTTTTTTTCTGGCTACGGCCCTGTTTTATTCACTGCTTTTTTCTTTCTTTCTTTTTATTTTTTTGAAGAAATACTTATATCATAAATTTCAAGTGACTACTGGCTAAATGGTTTGCTCGTATTTTTATCTTAAATAGCTGGCCTGTATCTTTATCTTAAGAAAAACAGGATCTTACCTATCACATCAATTGGTTGACCAGTGTGTTTAACATAAATTTTGTTGATTAGATTCTTCAGGTTAAGGATTTCTTCAGCTTGAATAGCTATATCTGTAGCTTGACCCTAAAATGTTAAATGTAAAGAAAACTTTAAGACATGCTTCTGAGAAAACCTCTTTTTATTAATAGCTATAAAGATTTATTTTGGTAGGACTTTCTTTCGATCCTATATCTCCAGGTTTCCATCACCTGTTAGTTTCACAAATAGTTTAGGAATACAAAACTATTCTCAAAAGGATCTCTGGCCTGCTTTGCAGGCGTTTTAATGTTCACAAGTTATCGGTATTAGCTCGTGATCGAGTACATTCACCGCCATGTTTAGCCTCACTCCTACTCCCTAGGGCACCTTCTCGTTTTTCCCCAAGCCTCTTGCAAGTTTGAATCCAAGATGGCTCTCGCTCGCCAAAATGAGCCTGCATTGGAGGCTAAAGGACCTCTAACAAAGACATTTTTAGAATGGTGACGAAATCCCTTGGTTGACAAAATAATGACGATGTGTAGAATTAACTGACGTGTTGAATAATTTTTCTGTGAAATTAAACGCCAATAAGTTGAGCCGAAACTCCGAGCAAGAGAGAACACGTTTATTAACTGAAGACAAGAAGGAAATACAATGCAAACGAAACAGGCGAAAGCGGCAACAAAGGTACCAAGCAAATTATGCGCGGACCGTGAGACAATGAAACAATGAAGTAAGCTAAACGACAGCATGCACAATGCATCATGCTATGCGAGCTAATGGCGGGAACTAAACAACAATGCGAAATACGGCGAAAGGCTAAATCCAAAATGGTGTGCATGTAGGATGTCAAACCACATGTCTGAGCAAAGTCTTGTTAACTGCAAAGAAATGATTTCCAACCCATTCACAGTTTGGTCAGTTTGGCATGAGTGTTAATCATACAAACACATTTTGTGTGCTCATTGTGTAACCAGCAGTCAAATATTGTACTGAAACAGCTTTTTTTATATTTCTTGCCACTACAAAAGTTGAAAATTACTTTAAACGGTATCACTTGTTATAACTTATACCAGTCCCACACCATGCAACATTACAGTCAATGTAAAAGTCATCCATTCTTCCAAATTTTCCAACCTGCATGCAGATTTCTGGACTGTTTCCAGACACAGTCTTTATTTAACATAATCTATCCTCTTGGTCTAAAATTTGGAAAGTTTGATGCAAACTCATCCATACTTTCATTGTGCTTAACATAGAGTGACTGTAAAACTTACCTGAGCTCCACCATGTGGCTGATGAACCATAACCCTAGCATGAGGTAAGGCATGCCTTAATCCTGGGGTGCCTGCAGTCAACAACAGGGAGCCCATGCTGCATGCCTGACCTATACACCAAGTTGAAATAGGTGGCTGAATGTACTAGACAAGAAAAAAAAAATACAGGAGACTACATGAACAAATAAAATTGTGTATAACTAAACAGGAATTCTAATGTTATACAATGAACATTATTCTAATCTACAGTATGTAAAACGAAATAGGTTGGAAGACCAAAATTAAAAAAGAACTGCAAATGTACAAATGTTATGATTCTTGAGTGTCCCGTAGGCCCGTCTATGATTGACAGATAACATTTCTAGCAACCGGAAGTGTCTCATAAATTAAATGTTACAGACATGCTTTACCGCTCACAACTCTTGCCATCTCTCTTTGGGGAGGAATCTAGACCAGACTCTATAGAGGCCATCCTTTCACACCACTAAAACTTCTTACCTGCATTGTGTCATAAATGGCCAACCCTGCTGTAACAGAACCACCTATCCGGTTGAAAAGAAGCAAAACATGACTGCTTGAGGGATGTTTTTAAATATCTCATTCATCAATGGAGTGATAAATGAATATGATCATTTACAATAGGCCCTTTGCAACTAAGCCATCACATAATCTACTTTTCATAAAATTATGGGCTGCAACTTTAACAATGCCAGAAATGAAAAAAAGCATGTCAAACATATCAAAATGGCCAACTTTGAGGCCCCTGGCATTTAAAAACAAGATTTTATGAGTACTGCTCAGAGATAAGTGACCACCACACCCTTAACTTGTGTGTTTTCTTTGATTTGTTAGGTAAACACTTTTTAAAATGCATTAGCCTGTGTCACTCATACCCAGTGTTTCTTTTGTGATATATTGCTCATGAAAAACAAAACACTAGTTGAGCTAAAACGAAGCAAAATCACTAAACCAAAGGATGTCAACAAGAAAACCATGAGACTCAAAATTGAAATCAAAATATGCGCTTCTAAAACAGCGTTGTTTGCAAATTATACAACATTTAACAAATTGATACCAGTTTTTCATGCATCTGTCCTGTTATTGATAATGAATTTCGTCATGACATTGTTAAAGCAGCGGTGGATCCATGAGGCGATAGCTGAGTGGATCTGTGGACTACTTTGACAATGTTATGACGAAATTCATTGTCATTAAGGTTACGGTATACCTTTAGGAGTGTCTCACGTGCAAGAAATGTAGCATGCACAGTTTAAGCGGTAGATACCTAAACCCCTATATCAAATTAAAGCTTATAGAGCTGGCTATCAAACTATACCAAGAATTTTGAAATAAAATGAATTGTCGAATTTTTCACGACCACTAAATGCGAGCGCCTGAATCACCTTTCGCAAACTACAAGTCAAAGTGATTTTTGTTTTTCGCCAATTTCATTTTTTCCTCAGTTTCAGGACCCAAAGTGCTTAAAAAACGTGTCTGCGTTTTGCCATATTCAATTGCAGTAAAAAGTTACAGACCATTTTCGAAATAGGATTAAAAAAATGCAGAGTGTTCGTACAAAAAAACGCCCTTGAAGAAAAAATACTTTGAAATTAACAATTCGCAGACACGTTTTGGTAGTTTATATGTTAAACTAGCTACTGTCCAAATTTGAGGGAAATTGAACAAATTCCCTTGGAGTTGTAACTCTTTAAAGTGTCTGCTTCAAGCAAAAAAAACTATTCGAGAAAACAGCACTAAGAAAAATCTGCTTTGCAAACAAACTCCGCCCACAAATGCCTTCAACTGGGTTCTCAGAAAACTGAGCCAATCAGTGCAGGGAAAGTTTACTACCATTTACCTCCTGGTGAATAGAATCTCGAAAATACCCTTGTGTTTTGCAATGCGCTCAAGGCGCCAAAGGCGGAGAGATAATTTTTCTGTAGCTCGCTTTTTCTTGAAGCTTTTTACTCTGGCAAAATGGGGAAGACAACAAAGGATACAAATGCTAGAGTAGCTAGGCGAAGAAAACAGATAAAAGAAAGTGCGACAGAGCAAGTGTGCATGGTCAACTGTGCATGGATAATATTGCAATGCGTCTCAAAGAATACAACGATTTGTCGATATCGGATTCATCGGAGTCTCTGTCAACATCCCTGTTATTACTGTCAGGTTCCCAAATTTTTACTTAACCTTTCTTTTCTCTTATCTAGATTTTTTTTCCCACCTTATATGATAGCTATAGCTTCATCCGCGTGGTGAACATTCACTTCTTCACTCATTGTTCACTGTTTTCGATTTTTCGAACTGGTCCATGTTTTTAATGTGGTCTATCGTTACTTATAACTTAATAGAATTACACCTAATACCAAAAATGCTTGGTAGTCAGAACAACAAAGCTGATCAACTGAGTAGTCAATTTGTGACATCCATACAGGTAATTCCCACGAAAATCGTCTCGGTTGATTGCATACGCGCCATAGGGCTGTCAATCATGTAAACTTTTACTTCCGGCGAAAATGTAAAACTGCCATTTCTCCGCCAATATTTAGTCTTTTACAAAAAATTTTTTCAGGAATTAGAGATTATTCTCTGACCACTACTTTGACCCAAGAATCCAAATTTGAAGAAAATTGCAAACCTGAAGGTATACTGTAACCTTAAGAGGACAGACACATGAAAAACTGATGTCAATTTGTTTTTTTACGTGACAAATTGTCAAATTACTCTCGCTTGTTGACGCTTTGCATAAATTACAGTATAAATTCATGTGCCTGTCCCCTTATTGACAATGAAAATTAGCCAATGAGCGCACAAGAATTTCTGCAGTTATCGTAAAAAATGGTACTGCTAGCAGTGTAAATAAGTCTCACTGATGTTAAAGTGGACAGGAAAACTTGCACAAGTACAGTCCACATAAAAAAAATGTGCAGCTGTTCTCAGAGAGGTCTTAACATGAAAAAAGTTTTTTAAAATGGCTGCAACCCAGAAGCAAGAATACCTCTGGATGCACCCTTGACCGGAATAATTCTCCCATATGCCCAGCAAAGACTCTAAATGTTTTTGGATACCTGGAGTGCTTACCATTTGGCCAAAAAATACAGAAATTTTGGTTAAAAGTAAAAAAGAACAGCGCTATTTTCTGGGTAATCCAGTAGTCCTCGTTTTTCCATTCACAATAGCACGGCAGAAATTTTCTTTTCCATTTGATTCATTTTCCAGTTTCTGGTATCTCATAAGCAGAAAACAATCACAGGAAATTGTAAATGATAAGTGCCATCTTGCTTGACTGGTTTGCTGATTTTGGAAAAACCCTGACCATTATTCAACTGTCATCCTAACTGGTTTATTCCAACAAATGGTACTTAAGCACCCCTGGTAAATACTCTTGTTTTCAACTTTCCAATTAATATGTACCTGGGCTGTTGATGTACATATGAACAGGTGTTCTACCATTCTCTGACTGTAAGAACAGTAGCTGAGCCACAACAAGACTGGAAGTCTCATCTGTTATCTACAAAAATAGCACAGGAAACATTTGTTAGTTGCTGTATAACAGGAAATCCATAAATACATGTAACCTGCTTACATGGATATACATTTAGTGGCAGACTTGACCCCAGTCGTCTTCATACAACTTTATACAGCATGTAGCACAGAGCAAGGTGAAAGGGTAGGATGAGATGGGTAGGGAGAAAGAAAGAGAGGGAGGCAATGATTTTCCTCTTTCCCCTTCCCATCACCCCTTGCACCCCAACTTTGTGCCATGCCACGTGTCTCATGAAGATGAGTCTGCTTTATGACTAGTTTAGTGGAGTTTTAAATCATTTTATTTTTGGACAGAACTTTATATTTAAAATGTTTTGACTGGTTTGATTCATCTGTAAGGCCTCAGCTTTGGTGGTTCAATTCTCAAAATGGATGGATATCTTGTCATTAATAACTTACCGGACCCATAACACATACTATCCGCTCCTTCAAAAGACGAGAAAAAATGTCATATGCTCTTTCACCTCTACCCTGAAAAAATATATAGAAAGGTAAGTATATGAATGCATACATACATGCACACGTATATTTCAGTCTAACAAGTTGTTTGTTTAAGGTTCGCACTTGTCAGATAACACCTCTGTCAATTCCAAACCTGTCGTTTACCACCGGGCATTGGATGGGCATGTGACATTTGCTTTTCAAAGTAGTGACAAAGTCAGGAAAATGAGAAAACAAATTTGTCCAAGAATCCAGCATCGAGCACCAACAAAACTGTTAGCCAGGGCTGCCATTATGGGCTGTAACCAGTAAAACCTGTTACGACTGAGTATGCTTGATTTTTCCTTCTTCATGCTATGGGTGAAATTGCCTGTTACTGACAGAATTCACCCACAAAGTAACAAGTTTGCTACAGGTGTCGAGAACAAGGCTGCACAGGTGACTCAAAACTTGATGACAGCCCTGTTAGCTATGCAGGCTACAACAGCTCAAGTTTATCATCATTTACTGAATTGAGGCCATCTTTGTTTTAAGTCTATTCCCTCATATATGCACATAGCAAGCCTGACATGCATGCTGTCTGCTCAAGTGAAAATTGAAAGCATCCTCTATGAAAGATCGACGAAAATCGTTCTATCAAATGAATGAATGTGTATCGATTTTCATCGATTAACCAACGCAATCGATTAATTAAAATCGATAGTAAAGATTACATTGACTGCCTTGCAATGATCGATTTTTATCGATTGGGCAAGCCGGATTGAACGATGTGTTCAAAAGACCCACCGGCCGGAAACGATGAGGCAGAAATGGGACATGTATCTTTTCTACAGTCATGTCGCCTTAATTGTATTCCGCTTGTTACTTAACTGGACAAATGACAGAAAAACAAAAAGCTTTTTAAGGCTTAAGGCCTCTGCTTCGAGCCCGGCTTCGAGTCAAACATAGCTGAACCCTACCGTTTGTTCGATCACCATAGGAATCAGAAATTGCCTCCTGCATGATGTATGGATCCCTCTAGATAGCCTAGAAATGACCTATATAGAAAAAGAAGGATATAATGAAAAATTTCCCCAAAACATTTTGAAGGAAAATGCTCCTCTTACGCGAAGGCCTTGTCGAGCAGCCATTTTCATTCTGTGATTACGCCGCTGGTCAATGTCACTACTGACTCTCGAGGTCCAGTCTCCGCCTTTAACTTCCGGACACCGCTGTCACAGTGATATGTGTATCTCCGTGATATGTGTATCCCCGCACACATATCACTAGTGATATGTGTATCCCCCGTGGGGATACACAAAACACTGATACTCGCCTGGGCATTCAACGAACAAAATGGCGGCTCGCTGTAAAGAGTAGGAGAAACCAGAAATTAATTCGCGCCCAATGGAGCAGTTCCAACCGACTCGATTGTATATCTCACTAAAACTTCGAACAGCGGATAAACATATCACTAATTATTTCATGGCGCAGTGATCTGTGTATCCCCTAAACACAGCCGTTACATTGGCTTTCTACCTAATCGAAAAAAGGGCCAATTATTGCCGAAATGTGCTGGCGCAGTGATATGTGTATCCCCATAAACACAACTGTTATAATATAGCGCATCAACCTTGTCAAAACTGCTGGCAATATTAGCACCCGACATTTTTGCACGGCTTGGGTTTACTGGAGTTTGAAACTCGATTATTCCACTAAAAACGCGCGCACGCGTGCACGGGATAATAAGGGATACACATATCACTGATTATTTCATGAACTAGTGATATGTGTATCCCTGTGGACACAGCTGTTATATTGGCTTTCTACCCAAGAAGAAAAATGCCCATTACATTTGCATTGTCAAAACTGACTTGCTAGAAATATTCACACCCGGCATTTATTCATAGCTTGGGATTTCTGGAGTTTCACTGACCTCGGTTGTATAAGACTGCATACAGGGGATACACATATCACTAATTATTACATGGCGCAGTGATATGTGTATCCCCTGAAGACAGCCGTTATCTAGGCTATCTACCGAAGAATAAACGTCGATTAATATGAAACTTGCTAGCAAAATTGCTAGCAAAATTGCTAGCAATTCACCGCGCAATTAATATCGTCCTAGAAATCCCGTGCCGTGAAACTTAAATTGAAATATATCTAGATCCATTTGGTGTTCAACTTTAAATTCATTGTATCCTGCTAGCAGAAAACCAGTTAGGATAAGAACACAATTCCAGCAGCAGATACGTAAGCTTTTTCAACTACAAAAATTGAGATTTGCGTTTAAAGTCTGTTTGGGTTAGTCGTTCGTCCAGTAAGGGACCGGACGACGAGAGCGCTTTCAAGGAGGATATTGCTATTTAAAGTAGAGGGGAGGGGGGTGGAGGATACACATATCACTGGCCGCCATTTTGGAGGGGATACACATATCACTAGTGATATGTGTGCGGGGATACACATATCACGGGGATACACATATCATTGTCGGTGACGACAGCTACAATGTAGTTTCCAATCCAGTCTCTTTACTATCCATGGGAGCATGCATGAGAAGCCGACAAAAGTATGCATTAGATAACCCTGGGGATACGGCTGATGTCCACAATAGTTCTTTCATTCTTTAAATCCTTCACACACGAATGGCGGTCAGGAATTGAACGAGACAAACAAACTGGATGCATAATGCATAGATTAAGAGGAGGAAACAACTCCCACATCTCCGAATATCAGAGTTTGTTATCGCAGAACAAGTTTAGATTACTCTTACACAACCGCATTGTGCCTGTAGAAGCTCGCGTAGAAGCTGTGAAGAAGTGTATTAGCCCAGATGATGGATTGTGGGCAATCATCAAGGAATGCTTGCCCAAGTAGTTATTCGGAAGAACAGAAAGTTGACAAAATCTGCAACGTCATGTTTCTGTGCAACGAGTGGAAGTCGTCAAAAGGTGGTTTGTCCACCTTCAACAGAGAGTTTGCTGTCAATTTGGCGAAAACATCGAGTGATAGCATCAAGGTTCACTGTTACGTCTCGCAGAGCGATGAGTTGGATAGAGAAGACGCCAAACAACACGGAGTTAATTTGATCACGGCTCAGAGTGTTCCTGGATCTTCCGATCCGTTGGACTGGTTGAAAATTCCACCTCCGGAACTTCTATGTCCTGACATCGTGATAGGCCATGGAAGAAAGTTTGGAACCCCTGCGTTCTTCATCGTCCGAGCGACAAAGTGCAAATGGGTACATTTCGTCCACGTTTTTTGTGAAGACCTAGGAAAATTCAAACGAACGGAAAGCGATGCAGTAGATGCAATTGAAGAAAATGAGAAGAAACATAAAGATGAAATTGCTCTGTGCAAAGCAGCAGATGCAGTGGTCGCTGTGGGTTCACGACTACAACAGAAGTACGGCAGAAGTCTGCCAAATGTTAAAGTAGAGATGATTACCCCTGGGATTTTGGAAAAGTTCTGCAGTGAATCAACACCGCTGACTAAAGTGGTAAAGAAATTCAATGTTTTTATGTTTGGCCGAGCAAGCTTTGAGGATCTAACTCTCAAAGGTTATGACATTGTTGCAAATGCCATTGGCTCCCTTGGAAAGAAGTTTGAGCTGACATTTGTTGGCTCATCTACAGGTGAACACCGAAATTTAGAACAGTGGTTTCTTGGCAACTCATGTATAAGGCGCAACCAGTTAACAATCCGTAGTTATTGCAACGAGCAAGATGAGCTTAGAATGATGTTCCGTGAAGCAGACCTAGTAACATTACCATCTCGCACTGAGGGATTTGGATTGGTTGCCCTGGAAACCATTTCTGCTGCTGTTCCTGTTCTTGTGTCTGATGAGTCTGGAATAGCCATTGCTTTAGAGGAGGTAGAGGGTGGAAATTCTGTTATTGTTGAAACAGATAATGCGGAGGAATGGGCTCAAAGGATCAAACAGCTGTCCAGCCAAACACCTGAAGAGAGAGAGAACAATGCCAAGCTGCTCAGAGAGAACTACAGGAAGACTCACTGTTGGAGCACAGAATGCGAGAAGTTCAAAAGAGTGATTCATAATTTAGTGGAAGGGATACATGTTATTATTCCAGATGGTATGTATAATTTGCATTAAGATTTCCCTCCTTACACTGTCCTTACTAAATCTGTTTTGTCTGCTTATGCGCTGATCAGTTTGAAGCTTCAACATCCCCCCCACCCCCCCCCCCCCGCCCAATTTGAACCCCAATTTGAACCAGAAATGTCAAGTGTTTCCAGGGGAATACATATGGTTGTTCTAGGTATGGAGAAGTTTGAGGCAAAAGAAGTCGCTTTTGTTAGTGAAGGCTGATAAGCTGAGGGCAGCAAAAGCTTTACAGCATTTTAGAAGATTAATGTTTAAAAACTAGAGTGTATTTGAGTTGAAGCTTGAATAGTCAAGGCAATTGTTAGTCGATGTGCAGGGAATCACGGTCACTGATCTTGCCTTTTTCGTTAGTTGTTGTCCACAGAACATGAACTGCTATTGAATAGTGAATGAACAAACTCTGTAAAATGTACAAAAACCTCTCTCAAACAATATTCAATATAACTCATTCAAGGGTATTGCATTCAGTTGCTAAATGTGTCTAGTATCTTAAATTTTTTACACTGTGGTATGATGCTCTAGAGTGAAAAACGGTAACCCAACAGCAGCGCCAAAAACTAATACGTGACTTTGCGAAATTGGACACATTCATTGATCACACAAGGAATCCAGTTCAGTTAAAACTTGTTCAAAAGTAAATCTACAATCAAAATGGCGATTTTCTTTCCTGTGGTGTCCACAGGACTGGTTGAAATATCTTCCTAAGAGGCTTGCACTGCTGCACTGTCCAGTTGTGATTCTTTGAGGAAAAACTACAATCCCTGTTTTCATTTATGATCTTCAATTTACACTTTAATGTACCATCAAATCCAGCACTTAGGTAGGGCATTTGAACGCCATTTTGGCCCATGAGGACAGAATTTGAATGAGCCAATCTTCAAAAGTTCATATGCCCAGGGGTTGCCGGGGGGGGGGGGGGGGGGGGATGTTGAAGCTTCAAAGTGATCCATGCATTATATATTTGAGATTAAGTTCTCCACTTGCCCATATTTTACACACCTATAATAGGGGTTCTGTTACCATTTTACAAAATAAGGCCTCCCAGGGTTGATTCATTTTTGTGCATAACTGTGACCTTGATGGTAACGCCATATTTTTTAGGAAATAAGGCTCTCAAGAGTCATTAGTGCACGGAAGAGCAGCGTAAGAACATATGATCAAGGGAGTGTGTATCAGCTAAGCATTGAGGACATACATTGAGGAAATTTTGGCTATAAAAAGAGACATTTTAGTGGCGAGAATGTTGTGTATAATCTTATATTGAAACATTGTTATGTGAATGTCTTGATCTGGAAAGGTAGTTCGTACACTTTTTGGTTTTAAGATTTTAGTTTCAGCGGTAGGTGGTATGAAGAATTTCTTCACCAACAAGATGTACATATATTTGGTGGAAATGATTTCTTCTTTTTCCTCACTTTGTGGGCATTGCAAAGGAGGATTTTCAGATACTAAATTCCAAGAAGTTGATATAGAATTAAGAAGACCGAAGTAGAGGGTGAAGGGTGTTTGAGCTTAAACTTATAACAAAAGTTTGTAAAGGACAGAAATTTACCGTTCTCTTAAAGGAGATCTTCGATTCGTATCATATTTTGGTCAAACCAACTTTTGCTACCATCAAATGTTAACCAGATAAACATTTATTCTTACTATTAAACACAATTCAATTGCACAAACTAAACTTTAAAACAATGCCTCGACAATGAATCTACAACAGTCCAAATGTCCATGCCTTGACTATGGATCTACAGTAGTCCAAGTAGTGGTGTCCTTGATATTCAAAAATGTCCAAAAGAGAAAAAAATGATCTCTACCGTACAAGCGGAGGATTAAAATTCAACTTTTTTGAGCAAGCAAAAAAGTGCTAAGTTCTGATTTAATATTAGCGAAACACGTACGATAACAAATCTGACACAAATGAATTACGTAACACAGAAAAAGTCTATTCAAACACACTAATGAACTCAATTAATTTGCTGCCACACTTCTCATTTCTCTTCCCTCCCTTTCCAAATCCTTTTACGCTTCCAACTCACTCAAGGAAGGTTGCATTACTCCCTGTCTTATTAAGTGAGTGTGAAAGGGACAGTCCCTTTAAAAATAAGGACTGGGATTTTGGCGGAATCCAGCCGCAATCTTGGCGGGAATCCCACCAATATCCTGGTGAGATTTTGGCCGCCGGGATTTTGATTCCCGCCGGGATCCTGGCAAGATTCTCTCTGGGAAGTGAAATTCCTGGTGGCTAAAATCTCGCCGGCTGCCGCAAATCTCACCAAGATTCTCGCGGGGAAGCCAAAATCCCGGTGGCCAAAATCTCGCCAGAATCCTACTGCGAATCTTGCCAAGACTCTCGCTGAGAAGAAAATTCACGGCAGCCAAAATCTTGGCGCGATCTTGCTGGGAATCTCGCCAAGATTTGCGGTGGGAAGTGAAATTCTTGGCGAGATTCACTGTGGGAATCTCAGCAAAATTTTGGACATGCTGCCACAAATTTCTTTTGGAGCCATTGTGTTTCATATAAAGGTTAAAACTTCCCAGTGTTTGTGTGCTTGATAGTAGTTAAAATACAGACAAAACTAACTTAATTAATTAAAAATGTAAGTAAGTAACAACTTAAGTATACATATAGTCATATGGCAGTTAGAATTAATACCACTTGAATACGTTTTTAAAATGTCAATGACAGAAAAACGGTGGCAATGATTTAAGAACTAGAAATTCTGGCAAAATTCATGGTGCAAAGTTTGAAGTTTACAAACAGCTGGATAGCGAGGAAAACAGACTGATAAATGACTCTACTCAAGACAACATGATTTAATTAATTAACTAACAGAAAATTTAGTCACAGTTGTTTAAAACACCCTAGCTCGTGTACAAAAATTGGTATGAGACACTTTACGCCAAAAAGAGATATACATACACAGTTCCATTGAGGCTAGCTTGAAGAAGTCTTCGTGAAATTTCTCGCACAAGCAATCACGTAATTTATAACAACTTCAACAAAACAGCTTTTCCCTGCAGAAAGGTCGTTGCTGAAGCCTTGAAGTAAACAAACCAGGCAAACAAACAATTTTCAGCTCTTCTGATGTGGATTTTTTAAGAGCACTCGAAGAAGCCCTCAAACTTTCTCAAAGCCTTTCCCTCCTACTCGCGGGATGGCGTGTGCTATGTCACACATGATTTTAGTCAGCCAGTTGTATTGCTGGGTTAACGACCTTGGTGGGAAGATTCCCCTGGCAAGTTTACAAGAAGATCTCCACTAAAGAGATTTGCCAAATGCTGTCACAAAGAAAATTTTCAACGCCAAATGAGTGTTTATATTACAGGCAATTTTCAGAGTTTGCCATCGGAAGATCATCACTGAGTGATGGTCACTGGAATGCTGAGAGCAGAGAGGTAATCCTATCTATGGACTTCTAAAATTAAAATCATGCAGAAATTTCAAAACAAAGAAGCTACCCACACAAAAGTTAACAAAGATCTTTTTAGAGCAGTCGGCTAGTCGTCGCCATTAAAAGCTCCAGTTTGTCTAGACGTGACTGGCATGTTTATAGATAAAACACGTGTGGGATTTCGTCTTCATGGCTTGCTTTCGACATGCTGAACTGTAAGATTGAGTCGTAGTAAGTATTAAAACTTTATCTAGATATGGCTCACGATTGTTTTAGAGCAGCACTTGCTTCCAGAGTCAAAATCTCAAGATCAGGCTTAACGCACCCTCGCTGGGATTTACATTTTGGCCACGAGAATGTGCCACTTCTCAGCAGGAATTTCTTTGCAAGATTTTTTTCTCGGCAAGAATTTAGTTGTCGCCGGGAATACCACCAAGATTTTGCTTCCTGGCAGGATTCTTGCCTGCATCCCCGGGGGGGATTTTTTCTTGGCGGGATCCTGTCAGTACAGATTTCTCTGTGGGATTCTTCCTGAGATACACTGCGGGAATTTTTTTTCCCCAGCAGGGATCCTGCCGGGAAAACGGGCCAGCTCGGTGGGATCCCGGGACCTATTTTACAAGGGCAGTGTCACGAATAGTATGCTTTTCAAACTAATTTAGTTCATAATCCTCTTCATTTTATGCCATTTCTTTGTTCCCACTTATGTAATTGATCATATTGCATCTAGATTTTTTTTTTATACCTTTCATATTACGCCTTTTTTATAATTTATAAATTCAAATGGATGTTTTGAATTCTATTTTTAATAATGACCATTATTTAATATAGACCATTAATAGTTTTCTGCCCAAATGTCATACCCCATGTCATACATAAATCTCTGTTTTAAGTCTTCTTTCATGCCAATTCATGCAGCCATGTAATGAAGTGTCTCCTTCTCATCAGATGCAAATGGAGATACAGCTTCACCGTCTTCCTCAGATTACAAAGAAGCAGACAGTGACAGAAAAGGAGATTTAGCAACAGCTGGACCAAGAGGTTTGTGTTTCTCCATGTACAGTATTGCTGACTTCGTAACTGACATTTGTACTGATGATGGATTATACCTAACCTAGGTTAAAACAAATTAACCTAAGTTGAAATCATTCTGTGCTAAAATTCATTTTGGTAACTATGAGATATAAATAAATACCATTTTTTTTACCAGTTTGTCAAAGTGGTAAGCCGTTTGCACAGTGTTGTCATGGCCACTAATATTTTGACATCACAAAGATATTTGTACTTGTCTTTGGTAAAATCCATGTATCAACAGGTTTTACTGAAAGTTATCTCCAAACATTACTGGGGTGTCTGTGATACAATATTTAAGAAAAGAGGCCCTCATTCTAAAGCATTTTGAGTGACAACAACAACAACAACAATTTATTTGTACTGAATTGTTTCTTTTTGTAGTAAAACATGGCACACCCACATTAGATGAATTAGAAGAATTGGGTGTGGAAATTGCAGAAAAGTGGATAAAGCTTGGGCGTCGCTTAGATGTCAGTGATGCAGAACTTCAAGAGATAAAGCAAGGTCATGACCAACTGTCTGAAAAGGGATACCACATGTTAAAGCACTGGAGACAAAAGAAAGGTCCTGCTGCAACCTACCAGGCTTTGTGTGATGGGTTAAAACATAAACTAGTTCGGCGCCAAGACTTGGCAGAGAAGTTCTGTTACACCAATGGTAATTATAGTCTACAATATTTAGCATGGGTGTACTGGTCTAATGGTTTTGAGTGTGCTAGAGTTTGGATCAAACAGACATTTATGCCCTGGTGTGGTCATTGTTTTATGTTTTTAGGCAATGCAGTTTACCCCAGTACCTCTCTTAATCCATGCAGATGTTACTATCAAACTTATAAAACCGTGAACACCAAAAATATGTCTGGGATGTTTATTGTGTTATAACCAATCACAAGCAAGATCTTCAGAGTACAGAAATCACAGAAAGCGGATGGATTCATGATCCATCTGTCATGGAACTATTAATTTAGTTTTTGGTTTTCACTAATTGTCCCAAGAGACACCCTCAGCCTTCATACATGTATATTATGGAAGTTCTAAATAATCGCTATTCTTTGGTATCAAGTGCCACATATAGTACTTAGCTTGAGCAAATTTTAAAAAAGAATTGACAAGCCAAAGCGTACAGTTACTCAAGCGAAGTGACAGTTGCTTTGAAACAGCTATAAGATAGGGATGGTTAAAAATTTAAAGTTTTGCTCTTTTTGGTAACCTTGCTATCATCTTTGGCAACTTGATCTTTATACAATCACAATCCATAAGGTCAATGGATCCAGTGATTTGTTGATCTAAAGACTCTGGAAAGATTAATGATGATAAAATGCAATTGTTTCCTAATTTTGGAATAAGTTATGTCTAACAGTAAACACCTTCATTGTTTACTGTTCCTTCCCAAATAAATTTGCATTAGATGTATACATATTACAAAAATTTAAGACTTCCATTTTCACGAATATTCCTCATGACTTTTTGTTGTTGTTAAAATAACAACCATAATTTGAATAACTGATTTGGATCATTTTGCTTGAGTGATTCAACTGCTGACCCTGCTGGTCATACAGTCACATCTGCCCAGCACAATGCATAATGGTTTGTGAAAATAGTTTTTCACTTTAAAAATATCCTAAACCCTTGTTGCAAGTGTTTAAATATGTTGTAACAGCAATTATTTAAATTCTTGATATCAAAAACAGAAAATTTTGAGACAAAACAAATTTGTTCCATGACTGACAGAAACTCACCTGTTTTATGTGGTTGAATGGAGGGTGTCTCTTGGGACAAAGTGAAAACCAAAAACTAAATTTATAGTTCCATGACAGATGGAATGCATCTGTTTTCTGTTGTTTCTGTGGTTTAAGATCTTGCTTGTGATTGGTTGTAACACAATAAACATTCCAGACATATTTTAGGTGTTGATGGTTTTGCAAGCTTGACTGTAACTTAAGAGCTTCTGCCTGAGAGACCGGGGCAGACTTGGAAATGAAGATCGGCCAATTTCGCTTAAAATTTGTACACAAAGTCGTTATGTGGACTTATCTAATATGCCAAAGTTTCAGGTTCAACGACCCTTTTTTTAGCCGAGATCTGGATATCAGCCCCTCAGGGGTCCCCAGAGGCTGATTTCAGTATAATTTTGGCCAGTTTTCAATCTCTCTTTTAGCAACATGCAACTGATTTCAGACAAAACCAAAACCATATTTGTAATGCACTATTCTTAGGCATTTATGGGTGAAAACATTAGCTTACGGGAATTTTTCGTTAGACCATGACTGTTATCACAACTTGGTCCTATTTGAAGCATATGGGAAGCAATCGGAAATGGCCTGTTTTTCAGACCACATATTTTCCATGCCCATGTTTTATATCGTGAAGTCTTAGTATCCCTGCAAAGTTCAGCCCTTAGTTTAGTAATATCAAGAAAAAAATACTAAGGTTGAGGCTTTTTTACCAAGAAAAAACTTACAAGAAAATAACTAACCAGGCCACTTTTGGTTACAGTTTCAACAAAGCATGTCTGTAAAAATCAGCCATTTAATTGCGATTAATACCTTTTTTTCTTCGAAGTCATGAATTAGAGACTCTGAAGTTAATTGTAACCGAAAAGACTTACCGTTAATCAAAAATTTTTATGTGATTTTTTAGGACCGATCAGATTTTGGTCCGGCAACGGTTATAAATTTTGTGGAAGAAGTCTTGAAAATTACAGATAATGGAGTCACTGTGAAAAAAACATATATATACCTAACAATCCATCTCTTGCCGGTTAATCACAATGCACCATTGCATCTTTTTTGGTCCAAACTGCAATATTAAGTTTATTCAACCCGTTTAACGAAACAAGTCTGTGGCTCCGAGTAATGAAGCGCTAATGAAATCAGGAAATAAGCCGCCAAGCTTTGTGATCCCATTTCGTATCATAACCCACTTGTCAGGGAGTTCTTTTCTGAAGAAAACAACTTATCAATCACTAAATGCAATTACAACGTCTCTCATGACACTACTTTAAAATCGCTTTGAACCTTAAGGAAAGTTCGAATATAATTATAGCTAATTGTCTAATACAAAATGCAGTCTTGCTCTTCGAGTCTATATGCAAAGTGTCTGGATAAATTCACTTACTATAAATGCTTACCTGGCTTCAGGTTTAGAGGCATGTCCCTTTCTTATAATCGCTTAAAAGTGAAGCAACGTTAAAAACCTTAGCCTCAGTGATAAATTGGATGTGAGTGCATTGTTGCGAGTAATGAAAATTCAGGTTGATTCATACCGTGCATGGCCTGCGGCCTCGGGCAGCATTTTCAAGACCTTGGTCACAGTTTTTCACCATACGGACCTCCCAGCCGGCAAATAACATATATATCCCCAGGATGACCAGTATGCTTGCTGAGGTGGTAAGGTAAGTCGACACAAGGCCCAGTGCCTCATACCTACCGGAGCTTAAATTGGTTATTGCTCTTCTTCCCTGAACAGGATGATAATCACTGGCTCCCATTTATACATCTGGACGGAGAGAGGCATTGTGAACGAAAATTGCCTTTCCCAAGACGATATGGCAGCACCCTAGTAACCAGGAGCGCTCGATCCGGAGTTCAGCCCGCTAACCATTAGGTCGTGACCGTGCTATGCACTAGGCAGTTGCCAGTTTTGTATAGAATCCGACTGTGTTACTACGTTACAGGTTTACTTCAGTCTGTCGTAAATTGATGAAATGCAACTGCGAAATGAATATATGGCCAGCACGTGGACATCTTGCCAGCTGGATTGTTTATTTACAAGAAAAAAAACTATCTGCGATCAGATAATTAAACTTATTAAATCTATTCAGTCTGTAAGTGAATTTGTTTCATTTGAGTGTGCTTCAAAGGCAGAGGAGCGAAAGTCTGGCTATTGCAATTTAGTCTCCTGGAAAACTACATGTAGAAACATGAGTATACGGTGTCCCTTTTTGAAAGAAGATGACATAATTATGTGGGGCATGAGATAACAAGCCATCAGAGCCTGCTGTGACTCTCCCAGTAGCGACATTTGATCGAGATGTTACCCACCTGATGGTCAAATTAAAGTGGGCACTGGTGGTAATAAACTGGCCGCGTCTCACAGAGTTGACAATTTCTCTGAATGGAAGTTAAAGTATGAATTAAAGGAGATTGTGATTTGCCCACGTCACCGCTGAAAATTCACCTGTTTGCGTGACCAAAGTGGGGCATGTCAACACCCTTTCAATCAAGGAGAAAAAAGAAATTGAAGAAACCGAAGAATAGATTACCGCTGACGTTTCAGATAGAATATTTAAGGAGTTCAGCATTGTGATAACTACAGCATCCCTTAAGTATCCTAGGGTAGAGTGACTGCATGCATGTTCATCAGACATAAATTCATTTTTAACAGAGAAACAACAACAACATGATATTAAGAGTAGATTCTGGATCATGGGTTCAAATCCCATCTGGGACTCGGATTTTTTCCGAGTATACGTTTCTCCCAGAATTTACACTTAAAGATTTTTTTACATGCTTTAATGTCTTAAATTCGTTCCACTTGTTCAAGGATCGTTCTTCCATCATCATCTGCATACATATTTGAACAACATATCTCTAACTTAAACTGTCTACCCACCCACAATTCAATTGTCAACATTTTTGATGCCATATTAGATGTTGTTTCACTTGAAAAGTCGAAAGGGCTTGGAGATGAATTAAGTAGTTTCACATGCCCCCTATTGTATCACAAGGCTTACTTACAATCTCTATCATAATAATGGTATTCGTATTTAGAATCGATACCAAAGAGAAGCAAAGACCGAAGCTTCAAGGAAAGCACCTCTGGGTGTGTCGTAGTTAAGTTGAAAATTTCAGTACCACTAGTCACACAAGGTATTTGTCATCTTCTGGCAGGGAGAAGGAGAAAAAAACTCAAGGCTTAAAATTCTAATAATGGTGAATAGTAAGCTATGAAGGCACTTGACGTTAGAATGTCATAAATTCCAAGACATCCATCATTTTGAATCTACCAGTCTGGATTTCATGACTATTCCATGAAGTCAAAATATCGTTTTTGCCAATTATAGCAAAATTAAATGAAAAGAGAAAGGGTACTAAAGGAATGAAAAAGTTGCAAAAAACTATGTTTGTCCCAAGAAACATCAATAAAAACAGAGAATGAGATGAGAAAACTTAAACTTAGGGTAATTATGCCTGACAAAACAAGGTTGCCATGGAAACAAGGCAGAGTCCCATAAATAAGGCTTTTTTGGGCTCAGCTTTTCCCACCTAACTTATATACTCAGTAAACAACTTGTTTCATTGTATTTTGAGTACTTTCCTCATTATCAACGTTTAAAGTTTCCCCCTCATCACCTTCCAGTCCCCAGGGTACAGGGTACAAATGCTGCATAAAATTTAGATTCAAATCTGTTAGTAGGAAAATTAATTTCTAGTCTTTGGTTTGTAAATATATTTTTTCTTTTAATAATTCACTTCGAGATCATTAATGGTATGCTAATTTTGTGGCTAATGTCAAAAAATCTCTCCTAATAAGGAATTAAGACTCTGGCAGGAAGTGCGTAGTAGGTAATTTCTCATGAAGTGTTTCGTAGTAAAAAAGCCTCAACCTTAGTACTTTTTTCTTGATATTACTAAACTAAGGGCTGAACTTTGCAGGGATACTTAGACTTCATGATATAAAACATGGGCATGGAAAATATGTGGTCTGAAACACAGGCCATTTCCGGTTGCTTCCCATATGCCTCAAATAGGACCAAGTTGTGATAACAGCCACAAGCTAATGAAAAATTCCCATAAGCTAATATTTCTACCCATAGAAGCCTAAGAATAGGGCATTACAAATATGGTTTTGTTTTTGTACGTTGTTAAAAGAGAGATTGAAAACTGGCCAAAATTGCACTGAAAATCAGCCTCTGGGGACCCCTGAGGGGCTGATATCCAGAACTCGGCTAAAGGAAGGTTGTTGAACCGGAAACTTTGGCATATTACATAAGTCCACATAACAACTATGTGTACCAATTTTAAGCGAAATCAGCCGACCTTCATTTCCAAGTCTGCCCCAGTCTCTCAGGCAGAAGCTCTTAAGATCGCAGTTGCTAATAAAAACCGAATATATTAGGAAATTAGTTCTTATCCAATAGAGGCAAGGCTCTATACCCTTGGGACAGGTACATGCTGTCATTGCAGTTGAGTGGAGTTTTGCACATGTTAATTTCCCAAGCCTCTAAGAGGCATCAGTTCCACCAACTTGTGCTGGTAGGTAATATTGTAGACGATTCCCACGAGATAGTGTGACCAGGTTGTAAAAGAAGTTAAATGCAATTTAACAGAGTTAACAAAGAGCACCTCTGTTCCTGTGGTAGACAGCGGTGTTTCTCCTATATGTGCATACACCAGGACTCTTGCACTTAGATGTGTTGGAAGCCTTCACAGCAATAGCGTTAACAGTAAAAGTTGTTTTGCATGGGAGCACATCTTCAAGCATTCCCCCTCCCTTCCCTCAATCCCTCTTTCTACTGTTAATTCAGTTTGTCAGGTGCCTGTCTCCCCTCCCACGTGGGGTGTCATGGCTCAGTTTCCAGGATTTGCCAGCTATGGGAGCAGTCTCCATCTAGGAGCTGGCTGCCAATAGTGGAAGCCCCTGGATGTCTCGGGCACCCAATCTCCACTTAGCAATGCAGTTGTTAATGAATAAATCGGTGGTCATTTAGCTTGTTTAATGGAATGTTATTAACATTAAAAAAGTTGGTATACATTGCTCATGACATGAAGAATGACAGTCACACTATCTTAACTTTATATCCTCAACGATTCTTGTACAAATGGAGCTGTACTGGCAGAAAGACATGTGACCCACTTTGCTGACAAAAAGGACGAGAGTGGCAGTGATGAAGCAACAGGTAATTTGTGCTATTTCTGTAACCGTGTGGAACCCCGCTTTATCCATGCTTTATCCATGCTTTATCTATGCTTTATCCACGCTTTATCCACGCTTTATCCATGCTTTATCCATGCTTTATCCATGCTTTATCCACGCTTTATCTATGCTTTATCCACGCTTTATCCATGCTTTATCCATGCTTTATCCATGGTTTATCCATGCTTTATCCATACTTTATCCATGCTTTATCCATGCTTTATCCACGCTTTATCTATGCTTGATCCACGCTTTATCCATGCTTTATCCACGCTTTATCCATGCTTTATCCATGCTTTATCCATGCTTTATCCACGCTTTATCCATGCTTTATCCATGCTTTATCCATCCTTGATCCATGCTTGATCCATGCTTGATCCATGCTTTATGTGTGCTTTTTTCATGTTCATCAATGCTTTATCCATATTGCTTTCTCCATGCTTTAACCATGCTTTAACCATGCTTTATCCATGCTTTATTCATGCTTTATCTATGCTTTATCCATCCTTTATCCACACTTTATCTATGCTTGATCCACGCTTTATCCATGCTTTATCCACGCTTTATCTATGCTTTATCCATGCTTTATCCACGCTTTATCCAAGCTTTATCCACGCTTTATCCATGCCATTTTATCCATGCTTTATCCATGCTTTATTCATGCTTTATCCACACTTTATCCATGCTTTATCCATGCTTTATCCATGCTTGATCCATGCTTGATCCGTGCTTTATCCATGTTCATCCATGCTTTATCTATATTGCTTTCTCCAAGCTTTCTCCATGCTTTCTCCATGCTTTATTCATGCTTGATCCACGCTTTATCCATGCTTTATCCACGCTTTATCTATGCTTTATCCACGCTTTATCCATGCGTTATCCATGCTTTATCCATGCTTTTTCCATGCTTTATCCATGCTTTATCCATGCTTTAGTCATGCCTTATCCATGCTTTATCCATGCTTTCTCCATGCTTTCTCCATGCTTTCTCCATGCTTTCTCCATGCGTTATTCATGCTTGATCCATGCTTTATCCATGCTTTATCCATGCTCTATCCATGCTTTATCCACGCTTTATTCATGCTTTATCCATGCTTTATCCATGCCTTATTCATTCTTTATCCATGCTTTATCCATGCTTCATTCATGCTTTATCCATGCTTGCTTTATTCATTGTCTTATAATTTACAGGGTTGAGGTGGGGAGAAGAGGAAAGTTTTTACAAGAAGCAAAATGACCCATTTTCAAAAAGGCTACTTCATGTTGAGAACAGCGGATAATGAAATCAGTATCAGTAAACATATAAAAACAAACCTGAGATAGAGGCAATGAACTTGCTTATAGACAAGAGAGCATATCTATCTTTGAAAAGCATGCATGGGTCCTCAAGGAAGAGTATAATACTCACATGCAGTAAAATTGTTAGAGCTCTAGGTCATGTTGTTGTTCTACTGCATGTTAGGGACCAGCCAAATTTACGGGCTGTGAGGATGATTTTGCCCACCTGGTTTGACTATTAAGAGTAATGTTTTTCTTATAAAGATGTTCAGTTGAAAAATATTTGGCTGCCTGTGAAAACCAGTTACCCTCCTGCTGAAACTGTTAATGAAACCCCTGCAGAGCAGAGAGGGGTGGGTCATCAGTTTGTTAGCCCTTGGAAAGGGGTAGGTCATTCAGTTTTTTTTCTTTTATAACCTTTATGAACTATACTTTACTCAGTTACATCAATAAATGTGTTATTATCTGTGCGTGGGTGTGTGCATGCATGCTTGTAGGGTCATTCAGTTTTTGGCTACCCATGGGGTGGGTCATCTTATTTTATAACACAAATTAGGACACATTTATACTTTTTTTACAATCAAAGTCTTGATGCTAATGGAACAGTTGGCCACACATAAATTTTGTACGCATCAAGCCGATATTAATATCAAATGATATTAAACCAAAACATCTTCATTCCTTCTTTGTATTATGTAACTTACAAGATGTGAATCTGTACGAAAAGTAAGAAGTCTAACAGAATGAGCAAGCAGGAGTCCCTGTGCAGAAATTTTCCAACTGACTATGCTCCTTCGCCATGTTAGTCTCCCGGGACTCCAAGCGGCCAACTTGTGTCTACATGCTATTTATCCACAAGGGTACAGGACTTATGTTCATGGATCTGAGACTCACACTCAAAGTTTGCTGGCAACCTCGTTCCCAGGGTCTTTGATCTTCCCAGCCCCTGGAGTGAGATGAGAGACCCTGAGTACGAGGTTGGTTTGTTGGTTGTGTGAGTCCCAGGACTCACTACAACCTTCTCTAGATGGATCACTATTCCACATGAAGCGAGACCAGAGGCAGAGAATGCAAGGGGTTGTTGTCAAGTTTTTTTTGTACAGTTTACAGACATGACTTGAAAGTTGCAAGAGTAAAGGAAAACCATATTATTTTTAGATCCTTTAGTATTATTGTAAAGAAATATATCTAAAATCTAAAATTTCACCAAAAGTTAGCACACAAACATTTATGTGACTTTGTTGGATTATGCAACCAAAAATATCGTGTTTTATAGGGGGTGGGTCATGTAATTTTTCACCTTCATTGAGGGGTGGGTCACTCTGTTTTGTGCCAAATGGTAGGGGTGGGTCAAGTGTGTTCTATTCAGCACATTTTCAAATGCTCTAGCCCACCTTAGATTTTATTTAATAATCCTCTTCATTTTGTTTTATTTTCCTCTTCATTTTCATGTTTTGTATTCACATGTAACTTAAACTATTTTAGACTTCCTTCATAGCATAGAAATAGCGTTTTTCCTCTTCTTTTTTCTTCTTCTTGTGTGTGCATTTGTGCTCAAGTTTTCTTGCTGACCTGTATTTTATTTCTATTTAATACTGATGTTAACTGGCTGCCTGGCTCCGCTAGCCCCTATGGTTATTCCAGGCAACTAGTACTCTAATTTTTACTTTTAATATTTTCATTGAAATTGTAATTTTTTCTTTAGCAAGAGTGAGTACAAATACAGATTGATTATTATTATTATTATTTAAACCATTTCTTTGTTCCTACGTAGGTTGTATTTATACCCCATTTTTATTTACATCTTTTTATTGTTAATTGTAATGGATGTTTTGAATTCTATTTTTAATAAAGACCATAATTGAATAAAGACCATGTTAAGTAATTTTCTGCTCAAATGTCATACCCTGATGCCCTTCTGATAAAAAACCTCACTGAAACCCCTGCTTTAAGTCATGTCGATTCCTATCCATTTTAATGAAACATGCAGCCATGTAATAAGATCTCTCCTTCTCATCAGATGCAAATGGAGATACAGCTTCACCATCCTCTTCAGATTACACAGAAACAGACAGTGACAGGAAAGGAGATTTAACAACAGCTGGACCAAGAGGTTTGTGTTTCTTCATGTTCAATACATGCTGACTTTGTAATGATGTGTGCACTGATCATGGTGCAGAAGAGCAACAAAGCTGTTTAGGGGAGTGTTTGATTGACCTTGTTCTGGAATAAGAGTATATTCTGGATTATTCCAGAGTAGCCATTCTGACGTTAAATACCTCAATAAAACCCCTTAAACAATAATTCAATTTCTGGAATAATTTAATCCTTGGATGGATTCTCCTTCAGTGATGCACTGAGCTGTTTTCTTCTGTATAAAGGTTAGCAAAGGCGCAAACCTAGACCATTTGTGAGTACATGTATCAAACTCTATCAGTGGATCACAAAGCAAAATCAATAATTTATATTAATGTAGGTTTAATTGGTCTGCATCTGATTTGCTTGAGGGCTTTCTGATATAAATTTCTTTTGATTGTCTGTACTGGGGTAACAACATGTTTAGAGCTCAGGCACCTAGCTACCTCTTTTTCTACTGCACCTGTGTATATTTTTCTAGTATGACAAAGAAATCGTATAAATATTGATTTTTTGATGTGACTAAAAAATACTACTTCCAGTGTTGCAATCACAGATAGAGATTCTCTAAGATTTTTTTGCCTACTTACTGTTGATTTAGAAAATCAATAACATGACAGCAAGTGGGGTTGTAGCGCGAGCAGTAATGAACTTTAACATTGCAACTCTGATGAAGGTGGACAGAAGCCATTGAAAATTTAGAACTGAAAAGAAAATTAACAGATCGCAAAAAAAAATTCTTAGAGATTGAATTTTTGAATGACTGATTTCTTCTTTTGTATTTCCTTTCATCAATAAGTTCGTTTACATCATCTCGTTATGCCCATTGTTACATATGGTGCTGTAATAATAGCAAATACAGTATTTGAATTCTCCTCAATTCTCCAGTGCGTTTCCTGTCTTAAAAATTTCATTATCACCTTCGGGAAATGCTTTGTTAGCTTCTATTGTTCATATTTAAGACTTTTTGGAGACTTTCATGTGACAATCTTCTCAATGTAAATTATTTCTGCCGTCAGACATGCTTACATTACCAGCTTCGAGATAATACAGCATTCCCTGTTGCATTCTTACTCTGGGTGACATTTTAAAAGATGTTAAAAGATTTGTCCAGGATCGATTAACATTTTGGCTTTTAAGCATCATATTAGCTTAAAAGATTTTGATTTGAGCATCGTTGCTTTTAAGATTTCGATGTCAATATTTCCCAGGTTAAAACCTTTCCATTTTTTGACTCCACAAAGATATCCACAAAGGTATCTTGGTGTAAATCTTGAATGAAAATCATTATCATGCTGTGTTACTCTATGAAAACCTGCCAAATGTGTCCTTAAGAGTAGACTCTGAGAGAAAAACAATACTTGGTCCTTGAAAAGGGAGCAATTTTCTGAGTGAACCCTGTGTTGGATCATTCATCCTGATCTGGATCATTCTAAAAGAATATTGCGTTCCTTTTATCAAATGAAGCAGCCACCATTTTTATTTGTTGTTTTACAAAAGGCTGCAATTTGAAGAGGCAGTTTCATGATTATTCCGGATTGTTTCAATATTCAGCTCTCCTGTAAGATTCTTCCGAAAATTAGAAGTAGATTGAGAAAACTTCCAAGTAGCTGGTGAAGCTGAGTGGACGTCATATCCAGTGCACTTATGTCCAGGATTGAGCGCAAGTATTGTTTCATTAGTACTTCATATTTGGCAGGGTTGTTTGACATTTTCATATTACTTCATATTTTACAGAATTGTGTGTGTTTTTGAAAAAAGCCCTCAACCCCCCCCCCCCCCGCCTCCCTTGCTCAAGGTCTGGATCCGCCACTGATATGTGCAAAGCGTCTTTATACCCTTCATTTATACAATGCTAATCTTAAATTTAGAAAAGGTCAGCGCTGGTGTAATAAAATGTGAAATGACCACAAAGAAAAGAGTTAAAAAACCAGCAAGAAATTAACCACAAATCTTATACAGAACACAAATGAAAAACCACTTCTGTCCCGATAAATCAACAGAGGAAAGAAATTTCTGAACACCGGATAACGATTACAGATGTCATGCACCATATGGGGCACCCGCTGTATACCCGGATGTTTGGAATACATTCCGTTTATACCAGAATTGGATGATACATGTAGTAGCTGAATCAAACAGACAAACAGACACGGCGTAATTCCTACACTTTTATTCCAGAATGAGGTCAATCAAAAATGAAATGCACACTAAGTACGGTTGTTAGGAATAAGCGGAAAATTGTCCTGGCGATCGTTTCCTTTACATAGGCTGTAGACAGCAGCAGTCTACATGAATGGCAAACTACAGAAATGTTGTCCTTAAATTTGAACTTAACTTGCTCTTAGGAACAATATGCTAAATAAATCATTACAGTACAGTGTAATGCTACTTAATACAGTTACATACTTAAGACATTTTCTAATTTTATTTTTCCCTTAACTGTTAAATTTCTTGCATGATCATTGGCTGATTTCTATTGTCAATTTACAATATATTCATGCTTTCGCTAGTCTAGTCCCTGAACTCTCTTTTAATTTCTACTCTCTACTGAACCCTGGTGCAAGAGGAGAGATTCAATGATACCTTGCATGCATATGTTCAGAATGCCACCATTTACGCCACTGAAAAATAGAAATTAATATATAAGCGTGGAGCTAGGAAGATTTGTTGACACAATGGTGGGTCAGCAATAGTGAACCATATTTTAGCTGAGTCATCATGTCACATTACACCTAGTCTCGATTTCCGCCGTTCTCTCGGGTCTGGTCCTCGAGTGTCCTCCCCAAGGGGAAAGAGCCCGGACTCCTCTCCCAAACAGCAACTGGTAATCGAGGCTACACATCAGGAGGAGCCGAGAAGCCTTTTCGGGTACTGAACAAATCCTCATGCAAAAGTGGTGGACTTGTTTATTGAAAATTTTAAACGTGCATATATCACATAATCATACCTTGATTTAGGCTTGGCATGGTTTTTACACGCGTTTTCATTCTTGCACGCATAGCAACTATTTTTTGGCATGCCATCTCTCGAAAATTTAAGCACAACTGATTTCTCTACGGTCGAATTCAAATTTAGTCATGAAACATCAAACTAAAGTTGAGATTATCAAGTCATGCCGTGAGAATTAAAGCGACTGTTTTGAATGCGGACCAATTCAACCTGAAGTCAGACTATTGAGAGCTGATTGACTGCACTCAAGTCGTTTGAATTATATATCCCGTAAATTGGGAAACGTGCAATGTCCCCAGGAAAAATAGCTTATTTCACAGTTTGACTGAGGTTTCAGCCGTTTAAATAGCATCTATTTTCCGCAATACACGTAACATGAATACGGGTGTAATCAGTAAAAATTTAGTTGTAAACATTTTGTAATGAATATCAACGCTAGGAAAAGTGATCTTGACATTATTATCAAGTAAGAAATAAAAAAAATAATGCCGAGGTTCGTTTTTTTATATAAATTATGTACAAGTGAGGTATAAATTTTAAACAGAGTTATATTTGTGACATTATTTGATATTTTGTAATAACCACCTAGATCCGTCTTTGAAAGGCAAGTATCAAAATGAAGAGACCGTACTACACTCTGCTTCAAAGGGTGGTAATGTGGCCATCATCGAGACAATGCTGTCACGTGGTTTTGATATCAATTCAAAAGATAGTGATGGTGACACTCCCTTGATGATCGCGGCTGTGTCTGGCAAGATGGAGACCGTAAACTATCTTTTAGACAAGGGAGCAGATGCGTCTTTGAAAGGCCAGTATGGATGGAACTTACTGCACATGGCCTCCAATGGTGGTAATGTGGCCATCATCGAAACAATGCTGTCACGTGGTTTTGATATCAATTCAAAAGATCGTGATGGTGACACTCCCTTGATGATGGCGGCTGTGTCTGGCTAGATGGAGGCCGTAAACTATCTTTTAGACAAGGGAGCAGATGCGTCTTTGAAAGGCCAGTATGGATGGAACTTACTGCACATGGCCTCCAATGGTGGTAATGTGGCCATCATCGAAACAATGCTGTCACGTGGTTTTGATATCAATTCAAAAGATCGTGATGGTGACACTCCCTTGATGATGGCGGCTGTCTCTGGCAAGATGGAGGCCGTAAACTATCTTTTAGACAAGGGAGCAGATGCGTCTTTGAAAGGCCAGTATGGATGGAACTTACTGCACATGGCCTCCAATGGTGGTAATGTGGCCATCATCGAAACAATGCTGTCACGTGGTTTTGATATCAATTCAAAAGATAGTAATGGTGACACTCCCTTGACGATCGCGGCTGGTGTGGGCAAGATGGAGGCCGTAAACTGTCTTTTAGACAAGGGAGCAGATGCGTCTTTGAAAGGCCAGTGTGGATGGAACTTACTGCACATGGCCTCCATTGGTGGTAATGTGGCCATCATCGAAACAATGCTGTCACGTGGTTTTGATATCAATTCAAAAGATAGTAATGGTCACACTCCCTTGATGATCGCGGCTGGTGTGGGCAAGATGGAGGCCGTAAACTATCTTTTAGACGAGGGAGCAGATGCGTCTTTGAAAGGCCAGTATGGAAGGAACTTACTGCACATGGCCTCCAATGGTGGTAATGTGGCCATCATCGAAACAATGCTGTCACGTGGTTTTGATATCAATTCAAAAGATAGTAATGGTCACACTCCCTTGACGATCGCGGCTGGTGTGGGCAAGATGGAGGCCGTAAACTATCTTTTAGACGAGGGAGCAGATGCGTCTTTGAAAGGCCAGTGTGGATGGAACTTACTGCACATGGCCTCCATTGGTGGTAATGTGGCCATCATCGAAACAATGCTGTCACGTGGTTTTGATATCAATTCAAAAGATAGTAATGGTCACACTCCCTTGATGATCGCGGCTGATGTGGGCAAGATGGAGGCCGTAAACTATCTTTTAGACAAGGGAGCAGATGCGTCTTTGAAAGGCCAGTGTGAATGGAACTTACTGCACATGGCGTCCAATGGTGGTAATGTGGCCATCATCGAAACAATGCTGTCACGTGGTTTTGATATCAATTCAAAAGATAGTGATGGTGACACTCCCTTGATGATGGCGGCTATGTCTGGCAAGATGGAGGCCGTAAACTATCTTTTAGACGAGGGAGCAGATGCGTCTTTGAAAGGCCAGTATGGAAGGAACTTACTGCACAAGGCCTCCAATGGTGGTAATGTGGCCATCATCGAAACAATGCTGTCACGTGGTTTTGATATCAATTCAAAAGATAGTGATGGTGACACTCCCTTGATGATCGCGGCTGGTTTGGGCAAGATGGAGGCCGTAAACTATCTTTTAGACGAGGGAGCAGATGCGTCTTTGAAAGGCCAGTATGGAAGGAACTTACTGCACAAGGCCTCCAATGGTGGTAATGTGGCCATCATCGAAACAATGCTGTCACGTGGTTTTGATATCAATTCAAAAGATAGTGATGGTAACACTCCCTTGATGATCGCGGCTGGTTTGGGCAAGATGGAGGCCGTAAACTATCTTTTAGACGAGGGAGCAGATGCGTCTTTGAAAGGCCAGTATGGAAGGAACTTACTGCACAAGGCCTCCAATGGTGGTAATGTCGCCATCATCGAAACAATGCTGTCACGTGGTTTTGATATCAATTCAAAAGATAGTGATGGTAACACTCCCTTGATGATCGCGGCTGTGTCTGGCAAGATGGAGGCCGTAAACTATCTTTTAGACAAGGGAGCAGATGCGTCTTTGAAAGGCCGGTATGGATGGAACTTACTGCACATGGCCTCCAAAGGTGGTAATGTGGCCATCATCGAAACAATGCTGTCACGTGGTTTTGATATCAATTCAAAAGATAGTAATGGTCACACTCCCTTGATGATCGCGGCTGCTTTGGGCGAGATGGAGGCCGTAAACTATCTTTTAGACGAGGGAGCAGATGCGTCTTTGAAAGGCCGGTATGGAAGGAACTTACTGCACATGGCCTCCAATGGTGGTAATGTGGCCATCATCGAAACAATGCTGTCACGTGGTTTTGATATCAATTCAAAAGATAGTGATGGTAACACTCCCTTGATGATCGCGGCTGGTTTGGGCAAGATGGAGGCCGTAAACTATCTTTTAGACAAGGGAGCAGATGCGTCTTTGAAAGGCCAGTATGGAAGGAACTTACTGCACAGGGCCTCCCAAGGTGGTAATGTCGCCATCATCGAAACAATGCTGTCACGTGGTTTTGATATCAAGTCAAAAGATAGTGATGGTAACACTCCCTTGATGATCGCGGCTGTGTCTGGCAAGATGGAGGCCGTAAACTATCTTTTAGACAAGGGAGCAGATGCGTCTTTGAAAGGCCGGTATGGAAGGAACTTACTGCACATGGCCTCCAAAGGTGGTAATGTGGCCATCATCGAAACAATGCTGTCACGTGGTTTTGATATCAATTCAAAAGATAGTAATGGTGACACTCCCTTGATGACCGCGGCTGTGTCTGGCAAGATGGAGGCCGTAAACTATCTTTTCGACAATGGAGCAGATGCGTCTTTGAAAGGCCAGTATGGAAGGAACTTACTGCACATGGCCTCCAATGGTGGTAATGTCGCCATCATCGAAACAATGCTGTCACGTGGTTTTAATATCAATTCAAAAGATAGTAAGGGTAAAACTCCATTGATGATCGCAGAAGGTCGTGGTAAAGCTAAAGCTGTGAAGTATCTACTCAGCAGGGGAGCACGTTAGTCTTCTACTCGTCATATTTATATTGCCGCCATTTTTAAGACGGCACATTAGCAGTTAGTGGTTTCATGCTTAATGTTGTGATAAAATTAGTGAGAAATTTTGGGAACTTGTGTAGAGTTTGAACTCACATATTTAGGGTTATTAAGGCCATGACAGAAAAAACAATTCGTGTAAAAAGTAGGATATCCATGACAGTGCGGTGCTTTTTTATTCTTTAGTTAACTGTGTATATGGATATACATGAGATTATTAATTGTGACGACTTTTCATAGATATGTTTACCTTAACAGAGTTTCCGTAGATTTGTAAATGTTTAATCAATATGTTAGTCGATTTGTATTTTGTTAAAACGGAGTTTAATTTAGTGTATTCCTTTTTTACCAGAGTTTTAGTATATTTGTAATTTTTACACAAAGTATTTGTATTTGTATTTTTTAATGGATGTTATAGCAGACTGATTTGTATGTTTGTAAAACAGGTGAAAGTTTTAACGCGAAAAAAATCAGTGACCTCAAAGTTGTTGGCGAAGACTTCACTTAGTATGTCACCACTATGACACTGATCTTTCAATGCAATAACTTAGTACTTAACTGCAGTAGGACTCAGGAGTATCAGTAGTTCATAGAGAGTGACCATCCGTGGGTAAAATTAGCTGCGAAAAGAACTGGGTTTTTTTTTTTTGAGATTTTATTAGTAGTTAACTTGACATTGACATTTACAGTTCAAAGTACGCAGTAATTAAATAGTGTACATTAATCTGGTTAAAAGTTTGTAATTTTGAGCAACATATTGACAATAATTTTACTTGAGGAGACGCTACCGATTAGTAAAAATATGCGCACTAATTAGTTAACTAAGGCAAGGTAAAACGAAACTACAGGAATAGGAAGAAAAACAAAGGAAAAAAGTTTACAGAATATTACCATGTTTTATTAAACATTGTTATTTTGTTTACAATACCAATTTCGCGCGGTATATTAATTTTTTGTTTAGAAGTGCTACAAAGCTGCTAAAATAGACCACGTTTTTTCATGCAAGGAGCTATTTTGCAATAATTTGCATATTATTCAGACTATATGTGTTCCATATTCTCAAGATTCCGTATAAGATCATGCTGTATGATAAAGTGACGGCTTCCTTAGTTTTACCAACCCGCTAGTTTTGAAATACGCTCCAAAAGGATGACATTAGAGAGCAGTGTAAACACGTGATTGATGGAGCCTGTCAGTCAAACATTGAGGGCTTACATCATGATTATGTATTTTGACTCTAAAGGGACTAACATTAGTTGGAATATAAGAATGTTGTGAGAATCTTGTATTGAAACATTGTTATTTTTATGTCATTCTTTATTTTGAATGGTAGTTGATAAACGCAATGAATGTTTTCCTGACTGAACCATGTCTTAAGATTGCTCTCTGCGGTGGGGGTGAAAAGACATATTGAACAGAGTATACATTTTGGTGGAAATTGTGTTTGCGCTATTTTTGGTTTTGTCGTTTAAAGTTTGCGAAGAAAAAGTTCGTTTTTGTATTGCTCCATTTCTTGGGGTTGGGATAGACTTGATTGATCCAAAATAGAGTTTGAAAGGGTTGTGTTGAAATTGTTTGGAAATTGATTAAAGGATAAAACATAACCGTTATTATCAAGGAGGTCTTGAACGCGTGTAATGTTGCTTTCCAACCAATACTTACAGAAGAGTGGGGAGAGTGATAATTTCGAAAGGCGTATGTTGAACTTTGTCTCAACACTTCACGGAGAGACATAATAAGCCCATAATGCCCCGTCCGAGGAAAATACCCGTGATAGAACGATAGTAGATTTATACTAATTAACAATTAGATTATCACCTCATAGAAATCAAGAGCGAATAATCTAATTGTTTTAGTAGAATTCTAACTAAAATTTTGCATCAAATAACGATTCCAAATATTCCTGGTCTTAATATTAAACTTCTCGCTTTAGAGAATTCGCCCGGACTGAGTTGTCAATTTGACATTTTCAGTTGTGTGCGCGCTTATCAGTTTCTTTCAAAAAATCCGAGTTTTTTTAAATTCCGGAAACCGTGAATGTCCTTTTTCAGTCTTCTCAGGAATTTAATTATCCATTTGGTTTTAAATATTCTTTCAAAACTTCGGAGAAACGAGAAAACGTTGAAATTTTATCGACCACACCAAGCCACTGAACACTAATGGCTGATAGTGTGCAATGGCTCAGCCAATCAGGTTGCAGCATTTGCATTAGTGCTCAAGTAGAATTCTACCTGTTAGTATAAATCTACTAGCGTTCTATATAGCGTTCTATCTGCGGGACAATAAAGAGTGAGTAGCGTAGCCAGTCAGAGAACAGCATTCGTGATAGAACGCTAGCAGATTTATACTAATTAACAATTAGATTATGAGCTCGAGATTTCTATGAGGTGATAGTTGATGAGGCCGAAGGCCGAATTAACTATCGCCTCATAGAAAACGAGAGCGAATAATCTAAATGTTTTAGTAGAATTCTAACCGAAATTTCCTTCAAAGAACGATTCCAACTATTTCTGGTCTTAGTATTAAACTTCACGCTTTAAAGAATTCGCGCAGACTGAATTGATTGTCAATTTAACATTTTCAGTTTTGTAAGCGCGCTTATCGGTTTCTTTAAAAATTTCAAGCTTTTTTAATCCAAGAAACCGTAAATGCCCTCCGTTTAGTTTTCTCAGGAATTTTGTTTATTCGTTTGTTTTCAAGTGTTCTTTCAAAACTTCGGAGAAACGAGGAAACGTTGAAATTTCGTGGACCACACCAACCCACTGCACACTAATAGGTGATGGTTGATGAGGCCGCAGGCCGAATCAACTATCACCTCATAGAAATCAAGAGCGAATAATCTAATTGTTTTAGTAGAATTCTAAATGAAATTAACTTCAAATAATGGTTTCTAGTTATTTCTCGACGTATTATTAAACTTCGCGCCCTGGGAAGATCGCTTTGACTGAATTGTCATTTGAACTTGCAGTTGTGTTCGCGCGCGCGTCATCTTTTTTTAATAATGGCAAGATTTGTAAAGTCAAGAAACCATAAATGAAGTGCTTTTAGGCTTCTCGGAAATTTAATTATCCGTTTGCATCAAAATGTTATTTAAAACTTTGGAAAATCGAAAAAGGCGTCGCCATTTCGTGGACGCCCTCCAGCCACTGTACATTAATGGCTGATAGTGTACGGTCACTCAGCCAATCAGATTGCGGCATTTGCATTAGTGTACTAGTAAAATTCTACTAATCTGTGATAGATAATGAGTAGCGTAGCAGTGTACCCTTGCTAACAAAATAATAAATAATAATAAAAGCTTTATTTAAAACTGAAAGATCGATCAGCGAAGTCCAGGAGGAAGATGCTGGTATAAACCGGTGATCAGTATCTATAAATTACATGGTAAAAAACGATAATCAATTAAACAATACTAAAAAAGAAAAATAATAATAATAATAATAATAATAATCTAAACACTACATTTATGATCAGTCTTGTCTGAATCACTAAAAAAAATTTAAAAAGTTTAGTTTTAAAAATTTTCAGACTACTGCAGTTTCGACGGTCGTTTGGGAGGTCATTCCATTCCTTGGTAGCAGCGTACATGAATGTGGACTGGCCCATAGCAGTTTTAGTTCTAGGGAGATGAAGTTCTCTGTTGTCTCTCAAGACCTTACCACGGAGGTTGGATCGTAATACAAAATAGCCTTGTAGTTGCCTGGGACAGTTATAATCGTTCACGATTCTATAAACTAACTGTCGACGCATAGTACGCCGCCTATTGAATAAGGTTAACAGACCAAGCTTCTCTCTCATAAACTGTGTGCACGTTAAGTGATTTGTTCTCAAAATTATTGTCATCGCCTGATTTTGCAGCCTTTCTAAAAAATCAAAGTTCTTCTTGCTGCAAAATCCCCATACGGTGCAACCGTAGTCTAAAACAGGTAGAATTGTTACTTTATAAATCTTCAATAAAATAGCAGGGCTAAGAAAAGATGAAATTCTGTTTAAAAGTTTCAGTTTGGGATAAACCCTGGAGGCAACATAAGACACATGATTGTTCCATGATAACGACTCATCTACCACTACGCCAAGATGCTTAAAATGCTTTTGTTGTTTTAAAATTGAATTTCCATAATCAATCAATCAATCAATCAATCAATTAATCAATCTTTATTTGTACTCATTCTTGCTAAAGAAAAAATTACAATTTCAATGAAAATATTAAAAGTAATAATTTGAGTACTAGCTGCCTGGAATAACCATAGGGGCTAGCGGAGCCAGGCAGCCATAGAATATGTTAATGTCCCTGGTGGTTTTAAGTGCATTGTGGGACGCAATAATCATGGTTTCCGTCTTTTTTGTGTTACAAATAAGGCCATTTCTGCGGAACCAGTGTCGTACGCTCCTGAGGTTCTGAGGTCCTCGTTGACGGCCGCTTCTTGGCGTTTTCGAAGTGTCTGTGAAGAGGATTTCGATAAAGTTTTGAAAGACTAGTAGATTTATACTAAAACAATTAGATAGTGATTATTCGCTCTCGATTTCTATGCGTGATAATTGACTTGGGCTGTGCCCTCATCAACTATCACTGGTCCGACTACCGCCGAGCGGGCGGTAATGAAATCAAATCGTTGAGCACAGTTCAGACGGTAATCGAATCAAATCGTTGAGCACAGTTCAGACAACATAGTCGGAAGCTGGGAGGAGCCGCCGAAAATTTGATTGACGGTAGCGAAAAACGCATTTGTCGGTTGAGCTTTGAATTTTAGAGTCCGCATGTTATTGAAGGGCGCAGTAAGGTCCCAGAGTAGGTCTTTTCGTGCAGCGTGAAACATGCTTAAACAGATGAATAAGTGAATGGTAATTCATTGTAATTGGAATGTTAACGAGTCAAGTAAAACAAAAATGATTTTCCAAGGGGTAATTCTCAACTGAACTTCGCAGTGTAGTGGTATAGAAGAGAGACTGGTAAGCGAGAGGTATGCTAAAGGTAAGTGGTTCGAGACCGGCAGGGGCACAAGAGAAAAAAGAAAAAAAAATGTACAAGGAGCCTGGGTAATATGGAGAAGAAAAAGAGAGAAGAATGGAGCTAAATGAAGAAGAGAATCGGCGAAAAGACAACGCGCAACAGCGCGCAATGAAATCCTCTTTTATCCATACAGTAAGTAGTAATTATCAATGCATATCTTCAATACCTTAGGGAGTTGCTATTGTCTTCAAAAACAATCGAGCGCATACATAATTAATCATTATGCATGCATATTAAATGTATAAATGTATGTATTGCGACTGACCTCCTTTAACTTGTGGTATCCTAGAAACCTTACACTTTACGGCTGCATAACATTTTCAAAATCCTTAGCGATTTCCACGCTCGTTTATAACACATCTGCCCTAACTTTTCCACCAAAATTCACTGCCATGGTAAATCAAGCAATAACACAATTTGTATGGACTGAAGAAAGCTAAAATTAAGTACAGAACAATGATAGGACCGAAAGAGCAAGGGGGCCTAGACATGCCTGATTTTCAAATAATTAATGATGCTCTTAAAGTTGTTTGGATAAGAAGATTAAGTGACAGCAATGGAACCTCAAGTTGGATTCATATCCCTCTTTGTTATCTACAACCAGTTGGTGGGCTCTTTCTCTTGCAGTGTAATATGTATTTCTTTTAGGTGTTTAATTAGGTTGCTTTGTATAAGTTCCCAATCAGGCCTTTATAGACCACTCCTTGTGAATATCACACCACTTGACGCCGACCACTATTTGTTGCATTTTGTTGTATTTTTTGTCTCCTCTACTTGTAATAGAAATGTTCTCTATTCGGCTGAGCGAAGCGAAATAGAATAGAATTTGACTTAAAGCTACTTAAAGTTGATATACCGATTGATTTTAAAAAGAAGCTCTGTGCGCCTGGCGAAGAATGAATTGCAGTAGTCCTCATACCTTAAAGCAGGTATTAAATGAAATTGTTTGGAACAACCAACACATGCAAATAGAAGGATGTCCAATTTATTGAAAAAATGGCACGACGCTGAACCTTTAGAAAAACGTTCTGAAAAGGATAAGGATAAATAATCTTTCTCGCAAATCGGCAACTAAATTCTTTGTTAAAAGTAAATTCGTTACGCCTACAGCTGAACGAGGGATGAAAGAAGCCAATCTAAAAGGAGATACAATACAACTCATTTATAGTCTTCCGTTTAATGTTCATTACCAAAGACACTAGACTCGCCATTTTCCAATACAAGATAATTCATCACATTCTACACACGAATTCGACCCTTTTTAGAGATTCAATCAAGGAACATGATAGATGTCACCTCTGTAGCGAAAGACAATCGTTAACCCATCTTTTTGTTACCTGTTCTGAAACTCGGCTTTTTTGGTCTCTCTTAACTAATTGGTAGAACTCCAAAAACGGAGATACGATCAGTCTCGTTAAAAATGAAATAATCTATAGCGTGACTGATAACTTCGCTCGTCGTCTTGGCTTAAACCTCTGCATGATTATAGCCAAATACTATTTATATACTGCTCCAAGAAAAGAAGAAGAGTTTTATTTGGATGCCTTGCTAGCGATCCTGACAAATAAAATTAAAACTGAGAAACACTGGGATAAATCTAGGTCACAAATAAATATGTAAGAAAGCCACCTACTGTAGCTACCGTCCTACATGAAAGAAATGTAAGATATTAATAAATTCTAAATGATTGTAGTATTGTAAGTTGTTAGTATTGTTAAATGATAATTTATCGGTTAGCACTGTAAGTAGAGTAGGCAATTTATGTATGTAATCAAAAGAGTATGATCATATTCTCTTGATGTAATGTAATGTCAGTTATTGTTGCAATAAAAAAAGGCTTTAGTAGTGGTTTGAGTCCAGGAGTATCAGTAGTTCGTACTGTGTAATCGTCCGGGTGAGGGTAGTTCTGAAAAGAACTGTTCTTGGTGAGTCACAAACAGCAGTTCTTTTCAGAACTACCCTCACCCGGACGATCACACAATACGAACTAAAAAAAGGCTTTAAACAGAAGCAAAGCTGTACTTTCAAATCTTCCATTTTCAAATGTATATTATTCTGTTATTATGCGAGCTACTTCTGTTGTATGGTAAAGAACAGCCAGTTATTTTTACATCACCTATGAGGCTTAATTAAGTACTAGGTTGGTGTAAAATAGCACTAGACAGGAAGCTTAACCTGTCCTGGACTAAGTGTGACACCTGAACACCTCCCTCCCCACCCCTGATGAGTAAAGTCATTACTCTGAATTGTGGAGAGTTGAAGTTCCAGACTGTTACTTAAAAAGTAGTAACAGCCTGCCCGCTTGCTTATTGTCAAAACAAATCTGTACTATGGGGCTATGTCAAGACTGCAGCGAACCGGTCACCCTCTCAGACACAATCATCGACGGCAGAAACCAAAGTAGAAACTTTGTAGCGAAATATGGTAGGTCACTAGACGGAGCGCCATTCCATTCATGGTCAGACATGACGCTTGCTGATCAAAACCTCCAGTGTTGCAGTTGTCAGTAAGCTGCATAGAATTTGGTTCACATGGTTTATCACAACATATTTGTTATACGTTGTAAGTGACTTAATACATTGTAAATCATTTTAGACCAGGCGTAGTTGCCCTGTTTTCCTCATCGATCCTACACGTAAATGCAGTAATGCTGCTTGCCCCTCATTGTTCACTTTCGCTTTCTTAACCTGTGCAAGAAAACTAATTAAAAAAAAAAGAGTACTACATGATCTTTCTTGGTCCACGTTTTCTAGACTTCCGAAATTGTGCAAGTTCTCCATTCAATGAGATACCTTGGACATTCCATAGTGGGAAAATTGCTTGGCCAAATTGGAGTATAATTGAAATTTGTAATTTTTAATTGTAAATTTAACCAATATTATTGACACGTACAATGATTTCCCTCATTTTGAGCTATAATAGCGAAGTGTGGGGTGTCTAAATAAGATTAGATTTTATGTCTTGGACATTTCACCAATTGAAAAAGAACCCTTACAGTTTTGTAAACGTTACTTATAAGTTAATAAGACGGCATCTAATATTGTATGCCGGTCTGAAATTGGTCGATTTCCTCTAAATAAATAAAAACATTCTCAAGAACATAAGTTATCTTCAAAATGAGCATCAAAACTATCTCGTCATGCAGTCGCAGATAACAAACAATTATTGGATGAGGTTTTTGTGATATCTGGAATAATGTAGGTCGAGGTAAGTGTTATCAGCCGAAGCCGAAGGCTGAGGCTGATGACACTAACCGAACCTTGATTATTTCGGATATCACAAAAACCGAATCTCATAGCTGTTTAATTATACATTGTTTTAATGGAAATAACGACAAACGCATTATCGCACTGAACACAGTTTATTTTCGACAAGCCATGTTCCTACGTGAACTTGACATTGCTCTTGGAAATCAAGCATTGCGCGCGAAACCTGCGGATTATTCACTAATCTGCTAGCAGATTAGTGAATAATCTGTAGACTGCGCTGTTTCCCAGAATTAAATGTAGGCTTTTAGCCAATGAGAAGACAGATAGTGACTACAATGAATAATAATGTCAGTTGTGGATTTTCGCCGTCATGGTAACAACAGTTTTTATTCAATTCCAATCTTATGAAGCGATTAAATTATTATATCACCTTTAACTTTAATCATGACACGTAAGCTGACGTTCAGGTCACGCATCTTGAAGAAGACATGAAAATGAAATATATCGTTCAGTAGAAACATCCCTTTGTAATTCGCAAAAACTGCAATTTTATTTTATTTTTATCTGCAGTTATACACCCTCGATTTATTTATATTTGACCACACGGAGCATACGATCTTATTGAGTAGGAAGAGAGTATATAAATGAATGAATGAAAAGAACGAATAGTTTACCTTTGTCTCCTGTTGTCATCTCTTACGCGACCTTACAAGGAAAACCGCTAGCTACATGTTCTGCGTAACACTGTAGCGCTAAACTCGTACCTAGGCCTTTTAGCGCCGTGCAAAAAATATTTTGGTTGATATATAATTGACAATAGCCTGATTCTCAGACGTCCGAGCTTGATCGCGGCCCTTTTGCTTCACCTCTCTCCCTAGAGGGGGAGAGAGAGAACCCAAACATTTTGAACCCAATCCGCCCGAGGGGGAGTCCCATATAAAAAGTACAGGAGTGTCCGTCAGAAATTTTGAAAAGAACCCCTAGGAGGTACCAAGGTCCTGTTTTGTGGGCGAAGAAAAAAAGCCCTCAAAACACTGTTTTCAGAGGTTTGTCACCAGGATGAACTTAATTCCATGCTTTTCGAACCATTCATAAGTACGTTCGAACACCACTTTTTTACACTTAGGGCCAGTTATTCATTAGGCTGATTTAGCAAGAGAACGGCAACGTCACTTGACGACGGTGCGCGCAGAACAAACACCCAAATATGGTCAAATTAGAACAGAATCCAGATTATTCCGTGCGCCCTGCAGTCGTCATCTAACCATATTTGGGTATTTGTACTGCGCGCGCCGTCGTCAAGTGACGTTCCCGTTCTCTTGCTAAATCAGCCTATTAACTATTGTGGCATGTGGCCTCGAAAAGCTCATTTTGGAAGTCAAACTGCGAAGTCCTTTCACGTGGTACTAAAACTGTCCCACAGAGTTGTTTTACATATAAATGAATTATTTTGATGGTATCAAGAAATCGACAGCGAATAATCTAATTGTTTTAGTATAAATCTACCAGTCGTTCAAAACTGTCATCTAAATCCTCTTCACAAACACTTCGAAAACACAAAGAAGCGGCCCCCAGCGCACGCTGCTAAACTACTCACCATCTATCACGGAAATAGAACGTGAGTAGCGTAGCCAATCAGAGAACGGCATTCGTGATAGAACGCTAGTAGATTTATACTAATTAACAAATGGTAAACGCTATAGCGTGCACTATTGAGTTATGGATGCACGCGGGAGGTTGCTAAGCACGAGAGAAGCGTAAGAGTCGCACGAGGCGATAGCCGAGTGCGACTCTAGCTTCTTGAGTGCTTAGCAAACCTCCCAAGTGCATCCATAACTCAATAGTCCACGCTATGGCGTTTACCATTTGTTTTATAACATAACATTGAGACATTGGAACAACAGAAGTCCTTTTATTGAGCTACATCACAAAAAAATGTTCGTGTAGTCTTACATGACAAGAGAAAACAAGCGCGCGAAAATTCATTCATGAAAACCGACTGCACACCAGTAACTCGATAAAGTTTCATCTTCAGACAACTGTGAAGACAATTTCGCGTTTCTGGCAGAACAACGTCGGCCATTACTTTGGAAACAATGTCTGTCAAAAGATTTGCTTTGTAAACATTAGCACACACGTCAGCAGCGTACACCCATGGGCAAATGGTAGACGCTAAATTAACCAATCAGAGCGCGCGCTTTGCTTTAGTTATGTTATAAAACTCGATAGAAACACAGAACTGGTACGAGCTGTGGACGTAATGATGGCGCGAGCAAAGAGGATTCACATTTTGATAATCAAAGTTAACGAGCCTGACAAGAAATAGAAAACATGTTCTCCGTGTTTCTATCGAGTTACAGAAACACTTGTCAAAGTTTGAAAGAACTCGAAAAAGCTGTGGAAACACTTGCATGTGGCTCGTGTTCCCACAGCATTTCTCGTTCTCCCAAACCTCCACGTCCACTCGTGTTTCTTTAACTCGTTAAATATCATTTTCTCAGCCAATCCGGTGAGAAGTTACGAAGAGCTTATTCGCGGGGGGTGTAAAGTTTTAACAGTCCCACAAGCCACTGCGACATGAGACTTGCTTCCGGTGTCACAGTGATATGTGTATCTCCATGATATGTGTATCCCCGCACACATATCACTAGTGATATGTGTATCCCCCGTGGGGATACACAAAACACTGATACGCGCCTGGGCATTCAACGAACAAAATGGCGACTCGGTTGCGAGGTTCCAACGAGCGCTGTAAAGAGCAGAAGAAACCAGAAATGAATTCGCGCCCAACGGAGCAGATTAGGATTTCTTGAGTTTGGTTGAGTTCCAACCGACTCGATTGTATATCTGACTAAAACTTCGAACAGCGGATATACATATCACTAATTATTTCATGGCGCAGTGATCTCAGTGTGTATCCCCTAAACACAGCCGTTAGATTGGCTATCTACCTGATCGAAGAAAATGGCCAATTATTGCCGAAACGTGCTGGCTGCTTACTCGCTACGACATTTATACCCAGGTTGAGGTTTGCGGAGTTTTCAACTCGAATGTCTAAATATCTAAACTGAAATCGCGTGCAGGGGATACACATATCACTAATTATTTCATGGGGCAGTGATATGTGTATCCCCAGAAACACTACTGTTATAATATAGCGCATCAACCTTGTCAAAACTGCAGGCAATATTAGCACCCGACGTTTTTACACGGCTTGGATTCACTGAAGTTTGAAACTCGATAATTCCACTAAAAACGCGTGCACGCGTGCACCGGATAATAAGGGATACACATATCACTGATTATTTGATGAACTAGTGATATGTGTATCCCCATGGACACAGCTGTTATATTGGCTTTCTACCCAAGAAGAAAAATGTCCATAACATTTGCATTGTCAAAACTGGCTTGCTAGAAATATTCATACCCGGCATTTATTCATAGCTTGGGATTTCTGGAGTTTCACTGACCTCGGTTGTACACCGTCGCCGACCGCATGGAGGGGATACACATATCACTAATTATTACATGGCGCAGTGATATGTGTATCCCCTGAAGACAGCCGTTATCTAGGCTAACTGCCGAAGAATAAACGTCGAATATTATGAAACGTGCTAGCAATATTCGCAGTATAGCAATGTATACAGCTTGAGACTTAACATATCTTACAAAAAGTGGAACTTAAAAGCGGGTGCAGGGGATACACGAGTGCCACTAATCATTTTATGGCGAGCGGGTCGAAGCAGTGATATGTGTTTCACTCCACGAATAATTCAGATGCAAACAAGGCGATGAACAGTGGAGAATATGTGTTACTCGAGGGGTGAGAATGCACCGCGCAATTAATGTCGTCCTAGAAATCCGGTGCCGTGAAACTCAAATTGAAATATATCTAGATCCATTTGGTGTTCAACTTTAAATTGACTATATCCTGCTCGCAGAAAACCAGTTAGGATCAAGAACACAATTCCAGCAGCAGATACGTAAACTTTTTCAACTACAAAGTGAGATTTGTGTTTTAAGCCTGTTTGGGTTAGTCGTTCGTCCAGTAAGGGACCGGACGACGAGAGCGCTTTCAAGGAGGATATTGCTATTTAAAGTAGAGGGGAGGGGGGTGGGGGATACACATATCACTGGTCGCCATTTTGGAGGGGATACACATATCACTAGTGATATGTGTGCGGGGATACACATATCACGGGGATACACATATCACTGTGACACCGACAGTCACGTAACGCACATAAAGTCAAAAGCAGATTGCGATCAAACGAGTATGTTTCAGAGAACAACACATTTTTTTGCTGCATACGATTGCATAAAAAAGGTCTGTTTTGAAAAACAGTGTCGGCGCTGTTCTAAACCTTGTTAGTTCTTCACTGTTTGACCGACGCGACAGCGATAAACCTGAGAAGTTAAATATTTGTGTTTCACCGTTCGATCGACGCGACAACATAAACCGGAGAAGATAAACATCTCGCCCCATTGTGGCCATAGAGCAATTCAGCTGATAACAATTGAGTTTTTAATTTCGAGGGGTCTTAGTTTTCGGGGTCTGAGTTTTCGTGACACCCGTTTTTCCCGGCTTTCCCTAGACTACCTCCAAATTGTACGGCCCCTTGCGAAGACTGGTGACGATCATATCGAAGAAAGCACCGAATACAATGAAGTAAGCACCGAATATAATGAAGTAAGCACCGAATATAATGAAGTAAGCACTGAATATAATGAAGTAAGCACCGAATATAATGAAGTAAGCACCAAATAAGGAAGTACCGAATATAATGGCCTTTGCACCGAATATAAGGAAGAGAGCACCGAATATAATAGTGTTAGTACCCGTAATAATGAAGAAAACACCAAACAAAGTTAGAACCGAATATAACGAAGAAAGCACCGAATATAATGAAAAAAGCACCGAATATAACGAAGAAAGTACCGAATATAACGAGGGAAGCACCGAATATAATGGAATAAGCACCGAATATAATGAAGACAGCACCGCATATAAAGACATAAGCACCGAGTATAATGGAATAAGCACCGAGTATAATGAGTTAATCACCGAATATAATAACATAACTACTCAATATAATGACATAACCACCCAATATAATAAAAAAAAAGTATCATAAGACAGTTCTGGCGTTCCATATCCCCGCCGTATCCCCGTGATATGTGTATCACCGCACACATATCACTAGTGATATGTGTATCCCCTCCAAAATGGCGACCAGTGATATGTGTATCCCCCACCCCCCTCCCCTCTACTTTAAATAGCAATATCCTCCTTGAAAGCGCTCTCGTCGTCCGGTCCCTTACTGGACGAACGACTAACCCAAACAGACTTTAAACGCAAATCTCAATTTTTGTAGTTGAAAAAGCTTACGTATCTGCTGCTGGAATTGTGTTCTTATCCTAACTGGTTTTCTGCGAGCAGGATACAATGAATTTAAAGTTGAACACCAAATGGATCTAGATATATTTTAATTTGAGTTTCACGGCACGGGATTTCTAGGACGATATTAAGGTTACTTCCCACCTTCAGAGGCCAAAAAAATCTTTTTTTCTTTTATTTGACAAAATTTAAGTTCGTCATTTTATCTAGTGTTTCCAAAAGAAAAACATTAAAAATCTCAAAAAGCGGCCGAGTTAATTAGAAAAAACGTATTTTCAAATAAAGTTAATAAACTAGGAAGGTGTCACAATCTTGTCAACGGGCGAGAACCCTGGGGAAATTTTCGCGGCAAACGCTCATCGCTCGTATTTCATGTCATTTGCATATTTTTATTTACATCACGCACTTGACAAAAATTCCCACGTGGAAGCTCTTTACGCTAACTCCTATGGAAAAATCAAAAGCAGAAAAAAGGCCTTGGGTAAAGAAAACGAAAAAACCGCCTCAAAGAAGAAAGAAAAAGCTCCATATTGTCAAGGAAAGAAAAAAGAAAAACCTTGCTGAAAGCGACAAAGGCCCTTGGTTTGGCCAAACGCCTTCGACAATCTTCGGCGTCTGCTGAAGATCCGGAGCGTTCGAATATCCTTGGAGCAAGTAGCTTAAAAATCAAAGTTAACGTCAGTGCAGGCTGCGAACAAGATTCTTCGTCGGAATCTGGTGGAAGTGATGAAGAAAATGAAACCTACCCAGGGGAACTCATTTCAGCAATAAGGGTATTTCTTAAGCTGTCCGTCGATTCCTTAACGTCTTGTTTTTCAGCGGCACATTTTCCCCCTTTAACCTTTTTGGCGCGGGTTTTGCCTTTGCCTTTGCCTTTGCCTTTGGCGTCTTTGCCCATTATATAACGTCGCCGTCCTGAATTGAACTCCACTGAGCGAGATAAAAAAACCATGTTGCAATGCGATGCTTTTCCCGGGAAATCTTGATCTATTGTCATAGGCACTAGGAGGTCCTGTTGTTCCATTGGCTTGCGGTTTTATTAGACGTGATAATCTCCGGGCGTGGCGCGAGTTGTTCACGAACCTTTACAAGCTAAAATCTCGCATTTGATTTTCGGAGGAATACATCCACTTTGAGCGAATTTATAGGGTATGCAGATTTGTCGGATTTTCGTGAAATTTTGCCAGAACATTCCAGAGATAATGACAAACCAAAGTGTGTCGGGAAATTTTGATATTTAACACATTTTTCCCGTGGCGTCCATTTACGCAACACGTCTCGCATATTTTTAGCTACTCCAACTTTAGAAGTGGATATCTAGACAACTAATCAGAATATCGAAAAAGCCCGACACACTTTCGTTGATTGATGCCTTGTGAATAAGACTGTGCAGCCATTTTGCTCGTACTGCGGAATCCGATACCCAATAAATTCAATAGAAGAAGCCTCGGTCGTTTCACGCCTTACCGCCTCCTGACACTTCCTAAAAGAAAACTTTGCTGAAATTGTATTTTTTTCGTAAAGTACATTTATTAAGCTTTCTTATGATATATAGTTTGTTGGGGTTTTATTGAAACTGGCGCGCGTACGATTTTTTTCCCGAGGGGCACCTGCGAAGGTGGGAAGTAACCTTAATTGCGCGGTGAATTACTAGCAATTTTGCTAGCAAGTTTCATATTAATCGACGTTTATTCTTCGGTAGATAGCCTAGATAACGGCTGTCTTCAGGGGATACACATATCACTGCGCCATGTAATAATTAGTGATATGTGTATCCCCTGTATGCAGTCTTATACAACCGAGGTCAGTGAAACTCCAGAAATCCCAAGCTATGAATAAATGCCGGGTGTGAATATTTCTAGCAAGTCAGTTTTGACAATGCAAATGTAATGGGCATTTTTCTTCTTGGGTAGAAAGCCAATATAACAGCTGTGTCCATAGGGATACAAATATCACTAGTTCATGAAATAATCGGTGATATGTGTATCCCTTATTATCCCGTGCACGCGTGCACGCGTTTTTAGTGGAATAATCGAGTTTCAAACTCCAGTAAACCCAAGCCGTGCAAAAATGTCGGGTGCTAATATTGCCTGCAGTTTTGACAAGGTTGATGCGCTATATTATAACAGTTGTGTTTCTGGGGATACACATATCACTGCGCCATGAGATAATTAGTGATATGTGGATCCCCTGCACGCGATTTCAGCTTAGATATTTAGACATTCGAGTTAGAAACTCCGCAAACCTCAACCTTGGTATAAACGTCATCGCGAGTAGGCAGCCAGCACATTTCGGCAATAATTGGCCCTTTTTTCGATTAGGTAGAAAGCCAATGTAACGGCTGTGTTTAGGGGATACACAGATCACTGCGCCATGAAATAATCAGTGATATGTTTATCCGCTGTTCGAAGTTTTAGTCAGATATACAATCGAGTCGGTTGGAACTCAACCAAACTCAAGAAATCCTAAGCTGCTCCATAGGGCGCGAATTAATTTCTGGTTTCTCCTACTCTTTACAGCGAGCCGCCATTTTGTTCGTTGAATGCCTAGGCGAGTATCAGTGTTTTGTGTATCCCCACGGGGGATACACATATCACTAGTGATATGTGTGCGGGGATACACATATCACGGAGATACACATATCACTGTGACATCGGCACGTAACCCGTAGAAATTAACAAAATTTAGAAAAGAAAAAAAGAAAAAAAGAGTACATAGAGATAGCCATGTTTGCGTTCCAACTTATAACGGGAATAGTGAATATTTCTCACAGGAAACAGTAAGTTTCAAACCAAACACTTCTATTTTTTTTTTTTTTTTTTTCTTTTTTTTTCATACCGCTTGGATTAGTTAATTATTAAATCTCCCTCGTGGCGGGGCCTTCGCGCCAGTTTTCAATTTTCTATAAAATGTTTAAGCAAGCAACCGGAACGATGATCCTGCTGGTATACGTTGGATCAATAGTGATCTAATCGGCTTTACATATAAAATGAAGAATACAAAAGCAAAAACCGACACAACTTCTGGTTCTTTCCGTTGTGGCAAAAACTGTGCTACTTGTCCCTACATTTCTCACGGACTTACTACATATACCTTCTTTTCTACCGGGGAAACGCGCGCCATAAAATTCAACCTGACCTGTGACACTAAAAACCTCATCTACATGATTCAATGTAATCGCTGTAATTTACAATACATAGGAGAGACGAAACGACGATTAAAAGACCGATTTAATGAACACCGCCGTACCATAGATAACCCTAACAACAAATCTAAACCTACTACAGCCGCCGAACATTTCCTGTCCTCTCCTAACCACACTGCTAACGACATGCAATTAATCCCCATCGAAAAAATCGTTTCTAACCGAGACTCTATCCGTACGGCCAGGGAAGCTTTTTTAATTCAAAAAGGCAGAACAATTGATCCTAATGGTCTGAACATCCGCGAAGAAACATATTAATTGTTTCCATTTGTTTTCTTTTATTATGTTCTTTTATCATGTTATTTTATTTTACCGTATGCTTATCTTCAATTTACACGATCAATTACTTTTGCGTAGTCTGGTATTACGTAAATATCGGCTACATAAAAACACGCACCAATGTAAAATCTTCCATTGCACCTGAAGAAGGCTGGTTTGGCCAGCCGAAATATAGTACACCTTCAAAAAATCATTCTACGTTTTGTCGGTTTTTGCTTTTGTATTCTTCATTTCAATTTTCGTTCACTCACATTTCGAGACCAGACATGGCGGTTCAATCGGTTCGACCTTCACGTGCTTTTTACGTGTTGACTTTTTACGTGGCGACAGTCACGCAACGCACATAAAGTCAAAAAGCAGATTGCGATCAAACGAGTATGTTTCAGAGAACAACACATTTTTTTACTGCATACGATTGCATAAAAAAGGTCTGTTTTGAAAAGCAGTGTCGGCTGCTGTTCTAAACCTTGTTAGTTCTTCACTGTTTGACCGACGCGACAGCGATAAACCTGAGAAGTTAAATATTTGTGTTTCACCGTTCGATCGACGCGACAAAATAAACCGGAGAAGATAAACATCTCGCCCCATTGTGGCCATAGAGCAATTCAGGTGATAACAGGAGCCATAATCGGGGACGGAGACCGTAAGCGCGCGCCATTTCTAGTATTGGGGTTGTCCCCATGATATGGGACAATAATTCTATTTTTAGAACAAATTGCGCCATCGCCTCAGGCACACGCGCGTACATGCTGCGAGGATTTTTGCGGATGTCGCGCGGGGGAAATGGCGTCCGAAATTCCCGAAATTTTTCATGTTTTTCAGTTGGCCCACAACTCAACGCGTTTACGTCTGTTGGAATTTTGCTTAAGTATTTTCGTCGTAAGCTGCTCCAGTTTGAGTGAAGTAAGACAGTGTCGAATTTAGGTATGTTCCGCTGTAAGCTTATATATATCGCTGACCAAGTTGTGTTCCGACGGATGCTTCTTTTACATGAACTGTACATCATTCCACTTTAAATTTCACATATGTTGAAGATTAACAGCTTTTCCATTACACAGCAAAAAACTAGCTGGATATATTTAGATATAGCAGAGCTTCAGGACTTCATAGTTTCCTAGGTCCTCTTGCCACACGCTTGCGAGGAATTTGCCAGTCTATCGCGACCGAAAAGTAAAACAAAATAATTGCTAGTTTGAGTTTCGCTTGAATTGTAAGCAACACTTGATGTTTCACTGGCATCAAGGTCCAATAACTTTACGTTCGTAGATACTGCTAAGTTTTACTCGTGTAAAAATCCAGTAAATTCTCTGTTGTCGATGAATGAGAGCGCCCGCCGATGCGTGTTTTGTACAGTCAGTAAACATGACAAATTGTACTTCCGCCGCACTTTCGTGTGAAAGCGTACATCGAACTCAAACAATAACTCTATAGTTTTTAAATATGTTTAAGATTGATAAATGTTTGAAAACATATTAAAAGCTAAGCTAAAAATATGTGAATAAAGCAGAAATAATCAGCGAAGTTTCGATGACGCTTTCTTTAATCAACTTCGAATAACGATTTCGATTTTATTGATCGAGTTATCAAAAGTCGTTGTCTATTTTCATTTTTCGCAGTGTAAAACTTCACTATGCTTATGTTGAAGAACACACATGATGTTAGTAGCCTTTTTTGCGTTCGTGAAATTTGTCGAAGCATCTCAGCACAAAAGATAACGAAAGAAATCTTTGTCAAGATTTGTTGACAACTGAAAACACCGACTCGGACTTGAAGGTGCACGAGCTGCACTATGCAAATGAGCTAATTGTACGCGTCAGACTTTCCTTTCAAAAACTTTTGCAAACTCACCAAAAAAGCAGAAGTTAAACAATAAGAAACCATCAAAACAGGTTTTGGTTATGATTAACCATTGTCTGAGAAACTCACAAATTAACTCGATACCAGAGTAGAGAGTTTTCTTGCTATATTCTTAAGTCAAAACAAACGCAAAAGCATACGCGTAAGCTTACAACTAGCAGATAACTAGCAGATCTTATTATTCATTCCCAGCGCGAGATTGAAGTCTTGTTTTCGACCCTGAAAAAACCACCTTTTCCGTTAGCTCAGAGCATAAAACTACATATAAGCGCCCTGGTTCGCATTCGCTGCCTTATCCCCTGCCATCGCTGTGAAAAATACGCAAGATAATCTCTCAAGGTCTCTCAACTCTCACCATTTGATCACGCGACGTGACAGCATCCACACGAGAGCCCACGACATGTGCGTGGATCCGCGCGGATATATGACGTCAGGATGGCGCAATTTGTTCTAAAAATAGAAAAATTGTCCCATATCATAGGTACGCGCGAATCCCGAGACTTACGGTCTCCGTCCCCGATTATGGCTCCTGGTGATAACAATTGAGTTTTTAATTTCGAGGGGTCTGAGTTTTCGTGACACCCGTTTTCCCCGGCTTTCCCTAGACTACCTCCAAATTGTACGGCCCCTTGCGAAGACTGGTGACGATCATATCGAAGAAAGCACCGAATATAATGAAGTAAGCACCGAATATAATGAAGTAAGCACTGAATATAATGAAGTAAGCACCGAATATAATGAAGTAAGCACCAAACAAGGAAGTACCGAATATAATGGCCTTTGCACCGAATATAAGGAAGAGAGCACCGAATACAAGGAAGAGAGCACCGAATATAATAGTGTTAGTACCCGTAATAATGAAGAAAACACCAAACAAAGTTAGAACCGAATATAACGAAGAAAGCACCGAATATAATAAAGACAGCACCGAATATAATGAAAAAAGCACCGAATATAACGAAGAAAGCACCGAATATAACGAGGGAAGCACCGAATATAATGGAATAAGCACCGAATATAATGAAGACAGCACCGCATATAAAGACATAAGCACCGAGTATAATGGAATAAGCACCGAGTATAATGGAATAAGCACCGAGTATAATGAGTTAATCACCGAATATAATAACATAACTACTCAATATAATGACATAACCACCCAATATAATAAAAAAAAGTATCATAAGACAGTTCTGGCGTTCCATACTGGGATATGATACACATATCACTGTCGGTGACGAGAGCTAGTTTCCAATCCAGTCTCTTCACTATCCATGGGAGCATGCATGAGAAGCCGACAAAAGTATGCATTAGATAACCCTGGGGATACGGCTGATGTCTACAATAGTTCTTTCATTCTTTAAATCCTTCACACACGAATGGCGGTCAGGAATTGAACGAGACAAACAAACTGGATGCATAATGCATAGATTAAGAGGAGGAAACAACTCCCACATCTCCGAATATCAGAGTTTGTTATCGCAGAACAAGTTTAGATTACTCTTACACAACCGCATTGTGCCTGTAGAAGCTCGCGTAGAAGCTGTGAAGAAGTGTATTAGCCCAGATGATGGATTGTGGGCAATCATCAAGGAATGCTTGCCCAAGTAGTTATTCGGAAGAACAGAAAGTTGACAAAATCTGCAACGTCATGTTTCTGTGCAACGAGTGGAAGTCGTCAAAAGGTGGTTTGTCCACCTTCAACAGAGAGTTTGCTGTCAATTTGGCGAAAACATCGAGTGATAGCATCAAGGTTCACTGTTACGTCTCGCAGAGCGATGAGTTGGATAGAGAAGACGCCAAACAACACGGAGTTAATTTGATCACGGCTCAGAGTGTTCCTGGATCTTCCGATCCGTTGGACTGGTTGAAAATTCCACCTCCGGAACTTCCATGTCCTGACATCGTGATAGGCCATGGAAGAAAGTTTGGAACCCCTGCGTTCTTCATCGTCCGAGCGACAAAGTGCAAATGGGTACATTTCGTCCACGTTTTTTGTGAAGACCTAGGAAAATTCAAACGAACGGAAAGCGATGCAGTGGATACAATTGAAGAAAATGAGAAGAAACATAAAGATGAAATTGCTCTGTGCAAAGTAGCAGATGCAGTGGTCGCTGTGGGTTCACGACTACAACAGAAGTACAGCAGAAGTCTGCCAAATGTTAAAGTAGAGATGATTACTCCTGGGATTTTGGAAAAGTTCTGCAGTGAATCAACACCGCTGACTAAAGTGGTAAAGAAATTCAATGTTTTTATGTTTGGCCGAGCAAGCTTTGAGGATCTAACTCTCAAAGGTTGTGACATTGTTGCAAATGCCATTGGCTCCCTTGGAAAGAAGTTTGAGCTGACATTTGTTGGCTCATCTACAGGTGAACACCGAAATTTAGAACAGTGGTTTCTTGACAACTCATGTATAAGGCGCAACCAGTTAACAATCCGTAGTTATTGCAACGAGCAAGATGAGCTTAAAATGATGTTCCGTGAAGCAGACCTAGTAACATTACCATCTCGCACTGAGGGATTTGGATTGGTTGCCCTGGAAACCATTTCTGCTGCTGTCCCTGTTCTTGTGTCTGATGAGTCTGGAATAGCCGCTGCTTTAGAGGAGGTAGAGGGTGGAAATTCTGTTATTGTTGAAACAGATGATGTAGAGGAATGGGCTCAAAGGATCAAGCAGCTGTCCAGCCAAACACCTGAAGAGAGAGAGAACAACGCCAAGCTGCTCAGAGAGAACTACAGGAAGACCCACTCTTGGAGCACAGAATGCGAGAAGTTCAAAAGAGTGATTCATAATTTAGTGGAAGGGATACATGTTATTATTCCAGATGGTATGTATAATTTGCATTAAGATTTCCCTCCTTACACTGTCCTTACTAAATCTGTTTTGTCTGCTTATGCGCTGATCAGTTTGAAGCTTCAACATCCCCCCCACCCCCCCCCCCCCCCGCCCAATTTGAACCCCAATTTGAACCGGAAATGTCAAGTGTTTCCAGCGGAATACATATGGTTGTTCTAGGTATGGAGAAGTTTGAGGCAAAAGAAGTCGCTTTTGTTAGTGAAGGCTGACAAGCTGAGGGCAGCAAAAGCTTTACAGCATTTTAGAAGATTAATGTTTAAAAACTAGAGTGTATTTGAGTTGAAGCTTGAATAGTCAAGGCAATTGTTAGTCGATGTGCAGGGAGTCACGGGCGCTGATCTTGCCTTTTTCATTAGTTGTTGTCCACAGAACATGAACTGCTATTGAATAGTGAATGAACAAACTCTGTAAAATGTACAAAAACCTCTCTCAAACAATATTCAATATAACTCATTCAAGGGTATTGCATTCAGTTGCTAAATGTGTCTAGTATCTTAAATTTTTTACACTGTGGTATGATACTCTCAAGTGAAAAACGGTAACCCAACAGCAGCGCCAAAAACTAATACGTGACTTTGCGAAATTGGACACATTCATTGATCACACAAGGAATCCAGTTCAGTTAAAACTTGTTCAAAAGTAAATCTACAATCAAAATGGCGATTTACTTTCCTGTGGTGTCCACAGGACTGGTTGAAATATCTTCCTAAGAGGCTTGCACTGCTGCACTGTCCAGTTGTGATTCTTTGAGGAAAAACTACAATCCCTGTTTTCCTTTATGATCTTCAATTTACACTTTAATGTACCATCAAATCCGGCACTTAGGTAGGGCATTTGAACGCCATTTTGGCCCATGAGGACGGAATTTGAATGAGCCAATCTTCAAAAGTTCATATGTCCAGGGGTTGCCGGGGGGGGGGGGGGGGGGGATGTTGAAGCTTCAAAGTGATCCATGCATTATATATTTGAGATTAAGTTCTCCACTTGCCCATATTTTACACACCTATAATAGGGGTTCTGTTACCATTTTACAAAATAAGGCCTCCCAGGGTTGATTCATTTTTGTGCATAACTGTGACCTTGATGGTAACGCCATATTTTTTAGGAAATAAGGCTCTCAAGAGTCATTAGTGCACGGAAGAGCAGCGTAAGAACATATGATCAAGGGAGTGTGTATCAGCTAAGCATTGAGGACATACATTGAGGAAATTTTGGCTATAAAAAGAGACATTTTAGTAGCGAGAATGTTGTGTATAATCTTATATTGAAACATTGTTATGTGAACGTCTTGATCTGGAAAGGTAGTTCGTACACTTTTTGGTTTTAAGATTTTAGTTTCAGTGGTAGGTGGTATGAAGAATTTCTTCACCAACAAGATGTACACATATTTGGTGGAAATGATTTCTTCTTTTTCCTCACTTTGTGGGCATTGCAAAGGAGGATTTTCAGATACTAAATTCCAAGAAGTTGATATAGAATTAAGAAGACCGAAGTAGAGGGTGAAGGGTGTTTGAGCTTAAACTTATAACAAAAGTTTGTAAAGGACAGGAATTTACCGTCCTCTTAAAGGAGATCTTCGATTCGTATCATATTTTGGTCAAACCAACTTTTGCTACCATCAAATGTTAACCAGATAAACATTTATTCTTACTATTAGACACAATTCAATTACACAAACTAAACTTTAAAACAATGCCTCGACAATGAATCTACAACAGTCCAAATGTCCATGCCTAGACTATGGATCTACAGTAGTCCAAGTAGTGGTGTCCTTGATATTCAAAAATGTCCAAAAGAGAAAGAAATGATCTCTACCGTACAAGCGGAGGATTAAAATTCAACTTTTTTGAGCAAGCAAAAAAGTGCTAAGTTCTGATTTAATATTAGCGAAACACGTACAATAACAAATCTGACACAAATGAATTACGTAACACAGAAAAAGTCTATTCAAACACACTAATGAACTCAATTAATTTGCTGCCACACTTCTCATTTCTCTTCCCTCCCTTTCCAAATCCTTTTACGCTTCCAACTCACTCAAGGAAGGTTGCATTACTCCCTGTCTTATTAAGTGAGTGTGAAAGGGACAGTCCCTTTTAAAATAAGGACTGGGATTTTGGCGGAATCCAGCCGCAATCTTGGCGGGAATCCCACCAATATCCTGGTGAGATTTTGGCCGCCGGGATTTTGATTCCCGCCGGGATCCTGGCAAGATTCTCTCTGGGAAGTGAAATTCCTGGTGGCTAAAATCTCGCTGGCTGCCGCAAATCTCACCAAGATTCTCGCCGGGAAGCCAAAGTCCCGGTGGCCAAAATCTCGCCAGAATCCTACTGCAAATCTTGCCAAGACTCTCGCTGAGAAGAAAATTCACGGCAGCCAAAATCTTGGCGCGATCTTGCTGGGAATCTCGCCAAGATTTGCGGTGGGAAGCGAAATTCTTGGCGAGATTCACTGTGGGAATCTCAGCAAAATTTTGGACATGCTGCCACAAATTTCTTTTGGAGCCATTGTGTTTCATATAAAGGTTAAAACTTCCCAGTGTTTGTGTGCTTGATAGTAGTTAAAATACAGACAAAACTAACTTAATTAATTAAAAATGTAAGTAAGTAACAACTTAAGTATACATATAGTCATATGGCAGTTAGAATTAATACCACTTGAATACGTTTTAAAAATGTCAATGACAGAAAAACGGTGGCAATGATTTAAGAACTAGAAATTCTGGCAAAATTCATGGTGCAAAGTTTGAAGTTTACAAACAGCTGGATAGCGAGGAAAACAGACTGATAAATGACTCTACTCAAGACAACATGATTTAATTAATTAACTAACAGAAAATTTAGTCACAGTTGTTTAAAACACCCTAGCTCGTGTACAAAGATTGGTATGAGACACTTTACGCTGAAAAGAGATATACATACACAGTTCCATTGAGGCTAGCTTGAAGAAGTCTTCGTGAAATTTCTCGCACAAGCAATCACGTAATTTATAACAACTTCAACAAAACAGCTTTTCCCTGCAGAAAGGTCGTTGCTGAAGCCTTGAAGTAAACAAACCAGGCAAACAAACAATTTTCAGCTCTTCTGATGTGGATTTTTTAAGAGCACTCGAAGAAGCCCTCAAACTTTCTCAAAGCCTTTCCCTCCTACTCGCGGGATGGCGTGTGCTATGTCACACATGATTTTAGTCAGCCAGTTGTATTGCTGGGTTAACGACCTTGGTGGGAAGATTCCCCTGGCAAGTTTACGAGAAGATCTCCACTAAAGAGATTTGCCAAATGCTGTCACAAAGAAAATTTTCAAGGCCAAATGAGTGTTTATATTACAGACAATTTTCAGAGTTTGCCATTGGAAGATCATCACTAAGTGATGGTCACTGGAATGCTGAGAGCAGAGAGGTAATCCTATCTATGGACTTCTAAAATTAAAATCATGCAGAAATTTCAAAACAAAGAAGCTACCCACACAAAAGTTAACAAAGATCTTTTTAGAGCAGTCGGCTAGTCGTTGCCATTAAAAGCTCCAGTTTGTCTAGATGTGATTGGCATGTTTATAGATAAAACACGTGTGGGATTTCGTCTTTATGGCTTGCTTTCGACATGCTGAACTGTAAGATTGAGTCGTAGTAAGTATTAAAACTTTATCTAGATACGGCTCACGATAGTTTTAGGGCAGCACTTGCTTCCAGGGTCAAAATCTCAAGATCAGGCTTAACACACCCTCGCCGGGATTTGCAATTTTGCCACGAGAATGTGCCACTTCTCGGCAGGAATTTCTTTGCAAGATTTTTTTCTTGGCAAGAATTTAGTTGTCGCCGGGAATACCACCAAGATTTTGCTTCCTGGCAGGATTCTTGCCTGCATCCCCGGGGGGGATTTTTTCTTGGCGGGATCCTGTCAGTACAGATTTCTCCATGGGATTCTTGCTGAGATACACTGCGGGTATTTTTTTCCCCAGCAGGGATCCTGCCGGGAAAACGGGCCACCTCGGTGGGATCCCGGGACCTATTTTACAAGGGCAGTGTCACGAATAGTATGCTTTTCAAACTAATCTAGTTAATAATCCTCTTCATTTTATGCCTTTTCTTTGTTCCCACTTATGTAATTTATCATATTGCATCTAGATTTTTTATACCTTTCATATTACGCCTTTTTAGTGCAGAGTGCACTATTGGGATGGTTATGGGGGTTGCCTGCCACTAAGGAACTAAGTCGCTATGGCGCTATGGCGCTATGGCGCTATGGCGCTATGGCACTATGGCCCTATGGCGCTAAGGTGTAAACTTTAATGTTTGTTTAATTAATTAATTTCAATTAATTAATTAGTCTAGAGGCAAGGAAGTAATGGGAGTAGGGTGGGAAAGGTACATGTGTACTCTACGTAAAACACATTCCATTGCCGTCGCTTAACTTTAAACATCGCAGAGCTATATATTTGTTTCAGGTAACCCCTTGCTCTCCTTGTGGTACCATTCTCCTTAGAACAAAACTAATTCGCCCTAAATGCATGTGTAGATTAGTTAGGGTTCGTGGCTTCTATATTAGGTGAAGGATACATTGCATACGGAATCACGCACAAATGTTGAGTGGTTTTCCTTATGGTAGAGCTCAACATGTAAGACACATGCGTTCTAGCATTGTTAGTGTTATACACTATCTTTACATGCAGTATTTTATATATTGTGTCATGTGACCAAGGACGGCAGTTATTTTTCAGGTGGCGCCAGTTGTCCCTTTTTATTGCAAAAGTGAAACGTTACTGTGGCTGCGTAGCTTTTAGAATTACAAACAGGTCGGTTCAACAAATATCATCTGCTGTTTTCAATCTACAATAGTGTGCTTGTCAGAGTTCAAATATATTGCTTCTCCTTAGCGACTTGTTTATTTCTTGCCTTAATTGTGTCTGTAAGAGAGACCAAAAAGTTCTCAAGTTAGTGGTGTTAATACTCCTCAAATTGTGAATTTGTAACAAAAGAAACCAGGAAAATGCTCAAATATTGCTGCAGATGCCGTGGCACCTAATGAAAGGGCAAATTAATTTAATCAGTCTTTGAGGAGACTCATTCATATCAGCCAAGTAGTGCTGTTTATCTTCAATACTTTTTGTTGAAAAGCTTCTCAGCCATCAATATCGTTGTGTGTTAATTTTGAATTGTTTTATTGTTAACAACAAAGGTGGCAACAGAAAAAGAAAGTGGTATTTCGTGACTATCTGATAATTAAATTGGTTCTTGTTCATCAGTAAAAATTTGCATTTTTAGTAAAACATCGTCTCTGTTCCGTTTCTTCATCACTACATCAGATATTTAACTTTCTTTCAGTTATCTCCAAAAAACAAGGACATCTTCCGTATGTTTTGGAGAAAACAGGGGTTTCATATTACATGGCTTTGCGAGGAAAACAAAAGTATCAAGTTACAAAGTTGGCGTGAAGAGCTAAATTGTCACGTTTGTTGCTTCAGCATATTGTTGACTTTAAAATGAACGAAAATCAACTTAAAGCACCAGTAGTAATTAATTTGTGCGTAATGTTTGGACCTTGAATGAAAATACAACCTTGAAACATACACACTGCAAAGGGGAAAAGCCGTAGCAGACTACCAAGGTAGACACAAACCGGAAGTGAACCGAGTATGGGTGAGTACTTATGGGACTACTGTACCAGAGCTATCAATTGCGCTCTGCACTATCTGAGATTGTCTCACTAGTTTATAATTTATAAATTCAAATGGATGTTTTGAATTCTATTTTTAGTAATGACCATTATTTAATAAAGACCATTAATAGTTTTCTGCCCAAATGTCATACCCCATGTCATACATAAATCTCTGTTTTAAGTCTTCTTTCATGCCAATTCATGCAGCCATGTAATGAGGTGTCTCCTTCTCATCAGATGCAAATGGAGATACAGCTTCACCGTCTTCCTCAGATTACAAAGAAGCAGACAGTGACAGAAAAGGAGATTTAGCAACAGCTGGACCAAGAGGTTTGTGTTTCTCCATGTACAGTATTGCTGACTTCGTAACTGACATTTGTACTGATCATGGATTATACCTAACCTAGGTTAAAACAAATTAACCTAAGTTGAAATCATTCTGTGCTAAAATTCATTTTGGTAACTATGAGACATAAATAAATACCATTTTTTTTACCAGTTTGTCAAAGTTGTAAGCCGTTTGCACAGTGTTGTCATAACCACTAATATTTTGACATCACAAAGATATTTGTTGTCTTTGGTAAAATCCATGTATCGACAGGTTTTACTGAAAGTTATCTCCAAACATTACTGGGGTGTCTGTGATACAATATTTAAGAAAAGAGGCCCTCATTCTAAAGCATTTTGAGTGACAACAACAACAACAACAATTTATTTGTACTGAATTGTTTCTTTTTGTAGTAAAACATGGCACACCCACATTAGATGAATTAGAAGAATTGGGTGTGGAAATTGCAGAAAAGTGGATAAAGCTTGGGCGTCGCTTAGATGTCAGTGATGCAGAACTTCAAGAGATAAAGCAAGGTCATGACCAACTGTCTGAAAAGGGATACCACATGTTAAAGCACTGGAGACAAAAGAAAGGTTCTGCTGCGACCTACCAGGCTTTGTGTGATGGGTTAAAACATAGACTAGTTCAGCGCCAAGACTTGGCAGAGAAGTTCTGTTACACCAATGGTAATTATAGTCTACAATATTTAGCATGGGTGTACTGGTCTAATGGTTTTGAGTGTGCTAGAGTTTGGATCAAACAGACATTTATGCCCTGGTGTGGTCATTGTTTTATGTTTTTAGGCAATGCAGTTTACCCCAGTACCTCTCTTAATCCATGCAGATGTTACTATCAAACTTATAAAACCGTGAACACCAAAAATATGTCTGGGATGTTTATTGTGTTATAACCAATCACAAGCAAGATCCTCAGAGTACAGAAACCACAGAAAGCGGATGGATTCATGATCCATCTGTCATGGAACTATAAATTTAGTTTTTTGGTTTTCACTAATTGTCCCAAGAGACACCCTCAGCCTTCATACATGTATATTATGGAAGTTCTAAATAATCGCTATTCTTCGGTATCAAGTGCCACATATAGTACTTAGCTTGAGCAAACTTTAAAAAAGAATTGGCGAGCCAAAACGTACAGTTACTCACGCGAAGTGACAGTTGATTTGAAACAGCTATGAAATGGGGATGGTTAAAAATTTAAAGTTTTGCTCTTTTTGGTAACCTTGCTATCATCTTTGGCAACTTGATCTTTATACAATCACAATCCATAAGGTCAATGGGCCCGGTGATTTGGTGATCTAAAGACTCTGGAAAGATTGATGATGATAAAATGCAATTGTTTCCTAATTTTGGAATAAGTTATGTCTAACAGTAAACAACTTAATTGTTTACTGTTCCTTCCCAAATAAATTTGCATTAGATGTATACATATTGCAAAAATTTAATGAAAGACTTCCATTTTCATGAATATTACTCATGACTTTTTGTTGTTGTTAAAATAACGACCATAATTTGAATAACTGATTTGGATCATTTTGCTTGAGTGATTCAACTGCTGACCCTGCTGGTCATACAGTCACATCTGCTCAGCGCAATGCATAATGGTTTTTGAAAATAGTTTTTCACTTTAAAAATATCCCAAACCCTTGTTGCAAGTGTTTAAATATGATGTAACAGCAATTATTTAAATTCTTGATATCAAAAACAGAAAATTTTGAAACAAAACAAATTTGTTCCATGACTGACAGAAACTCACCTGTTTTATGTGGTTGAATGGAGGGTGTCTCTTGGGACAAAGTCAAAACCAAAAACTAAATTTATAGTTCCATGACAGATGGAATGCATCTGTTTTCTGTTGTTTCTGTGGTTTAAGATCTTGCTTGTGATTGGTTGTAACACGATAAACATTCCAGACATATTGTCATTCTCTGCAAAACAACAACATGAAATGACCAAATTCTGCATTGTCTGGAGAACGTGACCCATAACAGTTAATTTGTAAAATTCCGTTTCAAATTTATCGTTATGTTCCAAATTTAGTTTCAAGATAATTTTGACAGACTGTAAATGACTTAAGGTTTTTAATCGATGTTGTCATTGGCTTCGCCGTCGTGGTTACTTTAACTCCCAAACGTTCATGTGGTCATGTCGACGGCATTTACAGCTCCGTTATCTCTTCCCAAATCTTGTTATTCTTGGCATTTGTTATCATGTTTGTAAATTTGCTCTATGTCCATTTTTTCAACAAATTTTTTTGTTAAATCGGGAATTTCTGCAGGCAAAAAGTTTACTTTGCGCACTTTTTCACTGGGAAAGCCATATTAAAAAAAAAAAAAAACAGAGAGAGAGGATGTAAATTGGCTCAAAATACATTATAATTAATCAATATAATTCATTTTATGCTTACTTGTGGATTAGTAAATTGACTGGCTAATCTCCCTTAAAACAACCGTTTTTTAATCCGCAATTAAGTAACCCACAATTAAGAAACTTAATCGACAATTAGGCTTAATTGGTGATTAGTTTAATTGCAGTTTTGAACAACCGGGCCCTGGAGATCTTGCCACTAGACTGTGTGTAGAGTGAAGTTGACAATTGACATGTTCCAGTTCTCAGAGTTATAGACTGTTTGAATATTCCATTGACCTGAACTGAACTGAATTGAACTGGGGACCATTGTCTATGAACGGTGTTGCAAATACCATGCCTATTGTCAGACCTCTTTTCATTTTCAGGATAGTCTCAGCCTGGGTAATGTCAGCCACATGCTGCAGTTTTGCACCCTCTTCATGATGTCACTTTATAGCCCTAATCACCAAACAGAGAAATCCACATTTTCAGCCTTAATTGAATTAAAGAAAAGACACTTCTTGAGTTTCAAGTTTATCCCTTCTCACACCAGGCTATTTCCACCTGTTTCATGGTCTTTTCTCCTCCTCTCTTACTCAACGGGTTCCAGTGAAGAGAATTAGAACAATAGTGATGATGTTAATGATTGCATTAGCTCATATGATGATGCTGAACCTGTGAGTTATCTTCTCAGCAGGGGATCGGAGCATGTTGGTTTCTTTTTCCTTGGTGTTAAGGAACCAGTTTTCTTCTCCATATTAATTTGCAGTCATTTTCGAGATGGCACATAAGCAGTTACTTTTTACACACTCAATGTTGTGAAACTATTTAAGTGTGAAGTTTCGGTGATGTATGTATTGTTACTAGTCAAGAGTGCTGCTCTGACCGCTGTATTGGCTCCTCAACAAGGAAATTATAGACAATTCACATTTCAATATTCCTTAATCAATCATGCACGTGGAATATTTAAAGTTCACACAATCACGACTTCAGGATATCTGCTTTTCCTAGAGGTCTACAACATTAAGTATAGGCTTTCATGGATTGATGTTATGCTTAATGCTCCTCATCAAATGTATTTATTTCAGTTATAAGTTTCAAAATCCCTGAAAGATTGTAAGCTATCAGATGAGTATATTTAGCACATAGAATGGAGAAGTAACTGAAATTATCTCAATTCCATAGAACCCAGTTTATTTCCATGAAAAATGTTATTCAACAATTATTATGTTGTCAAATCATGTGGAATACTGTTTGATGCTTGGCTGACGAGGTTGTAGATAGAGTAGGCTAAACTGAAACTATATTCTACAAGATTGAGTGAGATACTGTTGTTTTATTATTCCACAAATTGTCAAAGAGATGCATTTTTGCAGCACAATGTAGACAATTCTTGGCTAATTGTATATCATAGGAAGGTAGAGAATTTATAATTGAAGAGTAAATATTTGAAGTACTGGATAATAAGCCCAAGTATTTCCCTCTGAACATAAATAGCTTGAAAGAAAGGAAATGAGGACCATTCGAGACGAAGGGATTTAATTTTTTGACATTGGTGGCCTCTGAATTTAAATTCGCATTACACAGCCGACTGATCAAGCTACCAGGCCAGATGGTCAAACCAGCCCCATACCCTTGAGTTAATTCTTCAATTCTAACCTTCTCTTTTCTTTTCTCTTCCCTAGTATTCAAAGTACCTTAATTAGGCAACTTAATTAGTCAGCGTGCAGTTAAAAGTTTGGTCCTGTGATGCAGGCGTTTTTGAAAAACCTCACTGAAACCCCTGCTTTAAATCATGTCAATTCCTATCCACTTTAATGAAACATGTAGCTCTGTAATAAGATCTCTTCTTCTCATCAGATGCAATTGGAGATACAGCTTCACCATCCTCTTCAGATTACATTGAAGCAGTCAGTGACAGAAAAGGAGACTTAGCAACAGCTGGACCAAGAGGTTTGTGTTTCTTCATGTACAATACATTGTTGACTTTGTAATGGACATGTGTACTGATCATGGTGCAGAAGAGCAACAAATTGTTTAGGGGAGTGTTTGATTGACCTTGCTCTGGAATGAGAAACTACTCCAGATTATTTCAGAGTAGCCATTCTGGCCATACCTCAATAAAATGATAATTCCATTTCTGGAATAATTTAATCCCTGGATGGATTCTCTTTCAGTGATGTATTGAGTTGTTTTCACCTTACGACTCATGATTTACAAGCTTTTATTGTGTTCTCCCAACATCCTGGGTGGTTTATTGTGCTGGTAAACCCATAGAAAGAGTGGTTTATTGCTTAAATCCATGAATGACTGACGAAAGGACTGTCTAGCTGTGGGTTTACGTATCAGTGTATAGTGTAAAGTTACCCAAAAAATGCACTAAATATTGATACATTGAAACAGTCTTTTATAGCCAATTATTACAAAGAACTTTAATATATATGGATTTTCTAACAAATTAACCAGTTTCGTTTCTAATCTTTGCATTTCAAGGAGATAACGAACCCATGGGTCCTACACGATTTAACACTTATTGAGTGGTTGAACAATCACAGCCCTGAAAATCTGAAAAATATACTAGGAACTTGTAAACCAAAAAGGCACCACATCATGAAAGTCTCAGTCAGATTTTGTGAAAGTTGGTTCTATTTTAACATTGTGTGATTTGGGGTATGGAGGTGAGTGTTAGGGCCTGTTCACAGGCTAGGTTACCCCCATTTAAAGAAGACACAGGCCAACAGGGGGTGGGGGGGGGGGGGGGAGGGGAGAGGCAGAGTCTATCACTCTTAAAACAACTTTGGATCGCTCAAGCAGAAAACAAACCTTGGAGAGCAGAACTGAGAAAATATCCTCCTGCCTACAGAAGCTAGCAGGGCTTGAAATGCTTTTCATGAAGGGATTGAACTATGATTTAACTACTCAAGAAGACTCAATTTGTGTCAAACTTTTTATCTGACTGTTTTAAATTTATATATAATTTTTTCTAATTTTCTATTTTATTCTTGTTGTTTCTTTGTTTTAAAGTCCCTAGTTAAGAATTCTCTTTTTATGTGTGTTTTTGCAATCATTAATTTTTGGGAAATGCGGGGGCTTAAATTGTTAGTGCAGTGGACTCAGAATTGAGCAACCCTGGCTAGGGTCATTGTGACTGTGTGGTGTTCTTGGGAAAGACTCTGTACTCTCACAGTCCTTCTCTCCAGTGGATAATATCAATGGGTACCCACAAATTGTTGAGGCAACCTGACAGGATAATTAACCTGACAGGATCTGAGATAGATGGCTATAAGCAACACTCCTATAGCTACTCCATGCTACAAAAGTCAGAGCTAAGGCCCTAGTTGGGCTTAAGAGGCTTTCCTTTTTTACCTTTCAAGACCAGTTTTAGTGATAATTTTGACCTAATAACATGAAAACTCTGTTGCAATTATAACTTTACCAAAATGTTTGTAAACTATGATTGATGGTGGAAACAGATTACGAACACTGCTTATTAAGTGATAATTTGGTAATTAAATAGTTCTTGCTTGTCATGCAATTATGAAAAAGCAGTTATTTTAAAAACTAATTTGTAACCAGGTGGTTCCATGATTAATATAAAAATGTTACAGTTGGTTAAGAAAAGCTATTAAAAATCTTAAAAACCCAACATTTTGGCTAACATAAGCCCTCTTCAGGGGTAATAAAAAATGTAATGAAGTGACAAGTTTATTTTTATTGCAAAGTTGCTAATAAAACCGAATATATTAGGAAATTAGTTCTTATCCAATAGAATCAAGGCTCTATACCCTTGGGAGAGGTACATGCTGTCATTGCAGTTGAGTGGAGTTTTGTGCATGTTAATTTACCAAGCCTCTAAGAGGCATCAGTTCCACCAACTTGTGCTGGTAGGTAATATTGTAGATGATTCCCACGAGATAGTGTGACCAGGTTGTAAAAGAAGTTAAATGCAATTTAACGGAGTTAACAAAGAGCACCTCTGTTCCTGTGGTAGACAGTGGTGTTTCTCCTATATGTGCATACACCAGGACTCCATGTGCTCTTGGACTTAGATGTGTTGGAAGCCTTCACAGCAATAGTGTTAACAATAAAAGTTGTTTTGCATGGGAGCACATCTTCAAGCATTCCCCCTCCCTTCCCTCAATCCCTCTTTCTACTGTTAATTCAGTTTGTCAGGTGCCTGTCTTCCCTCCCACGTGGGGTGTCATGGCTCGGTTTTCAGGATTTGCCAGCTATGGGAGCAGTCTCCATCTAGGAGCTGGCTGCCAATAGTGGAAGCCCCTGAATGTCTTGGGCACCCAATCTCCACTTAGCAATGCAGTTGTTAATGAATAAATCAGTGGTCATTTAGCTTGTTTAATGAAATGTTATTAACATTAAAAAAGTTGGTATACATTGCTCATGACATTAAGAATGACAGTCACACTATCTTAATTTTATATCCTCAAAGATTCTTGTAAAAATGGAGCTGTACTGGCAGAAAGACATGTGACCCACTTTGCTGACAAAAAGGACGAGAGTGGCAATGATGAAGCAACAGGTAATTTGTGCTATTTCTGTAACCGTGTGGAACCCCGCTTTATCCATGCTTTATACATGCTTTATCCATGCTTTATCCATGCTTTATCCATGCTTTATCCATGCTTTATCCATGCTTTATCCATGCTTTATCCATGCTTTATCCATGCTTTATCCATGCTTTATCCATGCTTTATCCATGCTTTATCCATGCTTTATCCATGCTTTATCCATGCTTTATTCATGCTTGATCCATGCTTAATCCATGCTTTATCTGTGCTTTATCCATTTTCATCCATGTTTTATCCATTTTGCTTAATCCATGCTTTATCCATGCTTTATTCATGCTTGATCCACATTTTATCCATGCTTTATCCATGCTTTATCTATGCTTGATCCACGCTTTATCCACGCTTTATCCATGCTTTATCCATGCTTTATCTATGCTTTATCCATGCTTTATCCATGCTTTATCCACGCTTTATCCATACCTTATCCACGCTTTATCCATGCCATTTTATCCATGCTTTATCCATGCTTTATCCATGCTTTAACCATGCTTGATCCATGCTTTATGTGTGCTTTATCCATGTTCATCAATGCTTTATCCATATTGCTTTCTCCATGCTTTAACCATGCTTTAACCATGCTTTATCCATGCTGTATCCATGCTTTATTCATGCTTTATCCATGCTTTATCCATCCTTTATCCACGCTTTATCTTTGCTTGATCCACGCTTTATCCATGCTTTATCCACGCTTTATCCACGCTTTATCCTCGCTTTATCCATGCTTTATCCATGCTTTATCCATGCTTTATCCACGCTTTATCCACGCTTTATCCATGCTTTATCCATGCTTTATCCATGCTTTAACCATGCTTGATCCATGCTTTATGTGTGCTTTATCCATGTTCATCAATGCTTTATCCATATTGCTTTCTCCATGCTTTAACCATGCTTTAACCATGCTTTAACCATGCTTTAACCATGCTTTATCCATGCTTTATCCATGCTTTATCCATGCTTTATCCATGCTTTATTCATGCTTTATCCATGCTTTATCCATCCTTTATCCACGCTTTATCTATGCTTGATCCACGCTTTATCCACGCTTTATCCACGCTTTATCCACGCTTTATCCATGCTTTATCCATGCTTTATCCATGCTTTATCCATGCTTATCCATGCTTTATCCACGCTTTATCCATGCTTTATCCATGCTTTATGCATGCTTGATACATGCTTGAGCCATGCTTTATCCGTGCTTTATCCATGTTCATCCGTGCTTTATCCATATTGCTTTCTCCATGCTTTCTCCATACTTTCTCCATGCTTTATTCATGCTTGATCCACGCTTTATCCGTGCTTTATCCATGCTTTATCTATGCTTTATCCATGCTTTATCCATGCGTTATCCATGCTTTATCCATGCTTTATCCATGCGTTATCCATGCTTTATCTATGCTTTTTCCATGCTTTATCCATGCTTTATCCATGCTTTATGCATGCTTGATACATGCTTGAGCCATGCTTTATCCGTGCTTTATCCATGTTCATCCGTGCTTTATCCATATTGCTTTCTCCATGCTTTCTCCATGCTTTCTCCATGCTTTCTCCATGCTTTATTCATGCTTGATCCACGCTTTATCCGTGCTTTATCCATGCTTTATCTATGCTTTATCCATGCTTTATCCATGCGTTATCCATGCTTTATCCATGCTTTTTCCATGCTTTATCCATGCTTTATCCATGCTTTAGTCATGCCTTATCCATGCTTTATCCATGCTTTCTCCATGCTTTATCCATGCGTTATTCATGCTTGATCCATGCTTTATCCATGCTTTATCCATGCTTTATTCATGCTTTATCCGTGCTTTATCCATGCCTTATTCATTCTTTATCCATGCTTTATCCATGCTTCATTCATGCTTTATCCATGCTTGCTTTATTCATTGTCTTATAATTTACAGGGTTGAGGTGGGGAGAAGAGGAAAGTTTTTACAAGAAGCAAAATGACCCATTTTCAAAAAGGCTAGTTCATGTTGAGAACAGCAGATAATGAAATCAGTATCAGTAAGCATATAGAAACACACCTGAGATAGAGGCAATGAACTTTCTTATAGACAAGAGAGCATATCTATCTTTGAAAAGCATGCATGGGTCCTCAAGGAAGAATATAATACTCACATGCAGTAAAATTGTTAGAGCTCCAGGTCATGTTGTCGTTCTACTGCATGTTAGGGACCAGCCAAATTTATGGGCTGTGAGGATGATTTTGCCCACCTGGTTTGACCATTAAGAGTAATGTTTTTCTTATAAAGACGTTCAGTTCAAAAATATTTGCCTGCCTGTGAAAACCAGTTGCCCTCCTGCTGAAACTATTAATGAAACCCCTGCAGAGCAGAGAGGGGTGGGTCATCAGTTTGTTAGCCCTTGGTAAGGGGTAGGTCATTCAGTTTTTTTCTTTTATAACCTTTATGAACTATACTTTACTCAGTTACATCAATAAATGTGTTATTATGTGTGCGTGGGTGTGTGCATGCATGCTTGTAGGGTCATTCAGTTTTTGGCTACCCATGGGGTGGGTCATCTTATTTTATAACACAAATTAGGACACATTTATACTTTTTTTACAATCAAAGTCTTGATGCTAATGGAACAGTTGGCCACACATAAATTTTGTACGCATCAAGCCGATATTAATATCAAATGATATTAAACCAAAACATCTTCATTCCTTCTTTATATTATGTAACTTACAAGATGTGAATCTGTACGAAAAGTAAGAAGTCTAACAGAATGAGCAAGCAGGAGTCCCTGTGCAGAAATTTTCCAACTGACTATGCTCCTTTAGCCATGTTAGTCTCCCAGGACTCCAAGCGGCCAACTTGTGTCTACATGCTATTTATCCACAAGGGTACAGGACTTATGTTCATGGATCTGAGACTCACACTCAAAGTTTGCTGGCAACCTCGTTCCCAGGGTCTTTGATCTTCCCAGCCCCTGGAGTGAGATGAGAGACCCTGAGTACGAGGTTGGTTTGTTGGTTGTGTGAGTCCCAGGACTCACTACAACCTTCTCTAGATGGATCACTATTCCATGTGAAGCGAGGCCAGAGGCAGAGAATGCAAGGGGTTGTTGTCAAGGTTTTTTGTACAGTTTACAAACATGACTTGAAAGTTGCAAGAGTAAAGGAGAACAATATTATTTTTAGATCCTTTAGTATTATTGTAAAGAAATATATCTAAAATCTAAAATTTCACCAAAAGTTAGCACACAAACATTTATGTGACTTTGTTGGATTATGCAACCAAAAATATCGTGTTTTATAGGGGGTGGGTCATGTAATTTTTCACCTTCATTGAGGGGTGGGTCACTCTGTTTTGTGCCAAATGGTAGGGGTGGGTCAAGTGTGTTCTATTCAGCACATTTTCAAATGCTCTAGCCCACCTTAGATTTTATTTAATAATCCTCTTCATTTTGTTTTATTTTCCTCTTCATTTTCATGTTTTGTATTCATATATAACTTAAACTATTTTAGACTTCCTTCATAACATAGAAATAGCGTTTTTCCTCTTCTTTTTTCTTCTTCTTGTGTGTGCATTTGTGCTCAAGTTTTCTTGCTGACCTGTATTTTATTTCTATTTAATGCTGATGTTAACTGGCTGCCTGGCTCCGCTAGCCCCTATGGTTATTCCAGGCAGCTAGTACTCTAATTTTTACTTTTAATATTTTCATTGAAATTGTAATTTTTTCTTTAGCAACAGAGAGTACAAATAAAGATTAATTATTATTATTATTTAAACCATTTCTTTGTTCCTACGTAGGTTGTATTTATACCCCATTTTTATTTACATCTTTTTATTGTTAATTGTAATGGATGTTTTGAATTCTATTTTTAATAAAGACCATAATTGAATAAAGACCATGTTAAGTAATTTTCTGCTCAAATGTCATACCCTGATGCCCTTCTGATAAAAAACCTCACTGAAACCCCTGCTTTAAGTCATGTCGATTCCTATCCACTTTAATGAAACATGCAGCCATGTAATAAGATCTCTCCTTCTCATCAGATGCAAATGGAGATACAGCTTCACCATCCTCTTCAGATTACACAGAAACAGACAGTGACAGGAAAGGAGATTTAACAACAGCTGGACCAAGAGGTTTGTGTTTCTTCATGTTCAATACATGCTGACTTTGTAATGATGTGTGCACTGATCATGGTGCAGAAGAGCAACAAAGCTGTTTAGGGGAGTGTTTGATTGACCTTGTTCTGGAATAAGAGTATATTTCGGATTATTCCAGAGTGGCCATTCTGACGTTAAATACCTCAATAAAACCCCTTAAACAATAATTCAATTTCTGGAATAATTTAATCCTTGGATGGATTCTCCTTCAGTGATGCACTGAGCTGTTTTCCTCTGTATAAAGGTTAGCAAAGGCGCAAACCTAGACCATTTGTGAGTACATGTATCAAACTCTACCAGTGGATCACAAAATTAAAATCAGTAATTTATATTAATGTAGGTTTAATTGGTCTGCATCTGATTTGCTTGAGGGCTTTCTGATATAAATTTCTTTTGATTGTCTGTACTGGGGTAACAACATGTTTAAAGATCAGGCACCTAGCTACCTCTTTTTCTACTGCACCTGTGTATATTTTTCTAGTATGACAAAGAAACCATATAAATATTGATTTTTTGATGTGACTAAAAAATACTACTTCCAGTGTTGTAATCACAAATAGAGATTTTCTAAGATTTTTTTGCCTACTTACTGTTGATTTAGAAAATCAATAACATGACAGCAAGTGGGGTTGTAGCGCGAGCAGTAATGAACTTTAACATTGCAACTCTGATGAAGGTGGACAGAAGCCATTGAAAATTTAGAACTGAAAAGAAAATTAACAGATCGCAAAAAAAATTCTTAGAGATTGAATTTTTGAATGACTGATTTCTTCTTTTGTATTTCCTTTCATCAATAAGTTCGTTTACATCATCTCGTTATGCCCATTGTTACATATGGTGCTGTAATAATAGCAAATACAGTATTTGAATTCTCCTCAATTCTCCAGTGCGTTTCCTGTCTTAAAAAAATTTCATTATCACCTTCGGGAAATGCTTTGTTAGCTTCTATTGTTCATATTTAAGACTTTTTGGAGACTTTCATGTGACAATCTTCTCAATGTAAATTATTTCTGCCGTCAGACATGCTTACCTTACTAGCTTCGAGATAATACAGCATTCCCTGTTGCATTCTTCCTCTGGGTGACATTTTAAAAGATGTTAAGAGATTTGTCCAGGATCGATTAACATTTTGGCTTTTAAGCATCATATTAGCTTAAAAGATTTTGATTTGAGCATCGTTGCTTTTAAGATTTCGATGTCCATATTTCCCAGGTTAAAAACTTTCCATTTTTTGACTCCACAAAGATATCCACAAAGGTATCTTTGTGTAAATCTTGACTGAAAACCATTATCATGCTGTGTTACTCTATGAAAACCTGCCAAATGTGTCCTTAAGAGTAGACTCTGAGAGAAAAACAATACTTGGTCCTTGAAAAGGGAGCAATTTTCTGAGTGAACCCTGTCTTGGATCATTCATCCTGATCTGGATCATTCTAAAAGAATATTGCGTCCCTTTTATCAAATGAAGCAGCCACCATTTTTATTTGTTGTTTTACAAAAGGCTGCAATTTGAAGAGGCAGTTTCATGATTATTCCGGATTGTTTCAATATTCAGCTCTCCTGTAAGATTCTTCCGAAAATTAGAAGTAGATTGAGAAAACTTCCAAGTAGCTGGTGAAGCTGAGTGGACGTCATATCCAGTGCACTTATGTCCAGGATTGAGCGCAAGTATTGTTTCATTAGTACTTCATATTTGGCAGGGTTGTTTGACATTTTCATATTACTTCATATTTTACAGAATTGTGTGTGTTTTTGAAAAACGCCCTCAACCCCCCCCCCCCCCCCCCCTTCCCTTGCTCAAGGTCTGGATCCGCCACTGATATGTGCAAAGCGTCTTTATACCCTTCATTTATACAATGCTAATCTTAAATTTAGAAAAGGTCAACGCTGGTTTAATAAAATGTGAAATGACCACAAAGAAAAGAGTTAAAAACCAGCAAGAAATTAACCACAAATCTTATACAGAACACAAATGAAAAACCACTTCTGTCCCGATAAATCAACAGAGGAAAGAAATTTCTGAACACCGGATAACGATTACAGATGTCATGCACCATATGGGGCACCCGCTGTATACCCGGATGTTTGGAATACATTCCGTTTATACCAGAATTGGATGATACATGTAGTAGCTGAATCAAACAGACAAACAGACACGGCGTAATTCCTTCACTTTTATTCCAGAATGAGGTCAATCAAAAATGAAATGCACACTAAGTACGGTTGTTAGGAATAAGCGCAATATTGTCCTGGCGATCGTTTCCTTTACATAGGCTGTAGACAGCAGCAGTCTACATGAATGGCAAACTACAGTAATGTTGTCCTTAAATTTGAACTTAACTTGCTCTTAGGAACAATATGCTAAATAAATCATTACAGTACAGTGTAATGCTACTTAATACAGTTACATACTTAAGGCATTTTCTAATTTTATTTTTCCCTTAACTGTCAAATTTCTTGCATGATCATTGGCTGATTTCTATTGTCAATTTACAATATATTCATGCTTTCGCTAGTCTAGTCCCTGAACTCTCTTTTAATTTCTACTCTCTACTGAACCCTGGTGCAAGAGGAGAGATTCAATGATACCTTGCATGCATATGTTCAGAATGCCACCATTTACGCCCCTGAAAAATAGAAATTAATATATAAGCGTGGAGCTAGTAAGATTTGTTGACACAATGGTGGGTCAGCAATAGGTGTTTTTCTGTGGTGAACCATATTTTAGCTGAGTCATCATGTCACATTACACCTAGTCTCGATTTCCGCCGTTCTCTCGGGTCTGGTCCTCGAGTGTCCTCCCCAAGGGGGAAGAGCCCGGGCTCCTTTCCCGAACAGCAACTGGTAATCGAGGCTACACATCAGGAGGAGCCCGAGAAGCCTTTTCGGGTACTGAACAAATCCTCATGCAAAAGTGGTGGACTTGTTTATTGAAAATTTTAAACGTGCATATATCACATAATCATACCTTGATTTAGGCTTGGCATGGTTTTAACACGCGTTTTCATTCTTGCACGCATAGCAACTATTTTTTGGCATGCCATCTCTCGAAAATTTAAGCACAACTGATTTCTCTACGGTCGAATTCAAATTTAGTCATGAAACATCAAACTAAAGTTGAGATTATCAAGAAGTCATGCCGTGAGAATTAAAGCGACTGTTTTGAATGCGGACCATTTCAACCTGAAGTCAGACTATTGAGAGCTGATTGACCGCACTCAAATCGTTTGAATTATATATCCCGTAAATTGGGAAACGTGCAATGTCCCCAGGAAATATAGCCTATTTCACAGTTTGACTGGTGTTTCAGCCGTTTAAATAGCATCTATTTTCCGCCATACACGTAACATGAATACGGGTGTAATCAGTAAAAATTTAGTTGTAAACATTTTGCAATGAATATCAACGCTAGGAAAAGTGATTTTGACATTATTATCAAGTAAGAAATAAAAAAATACTGGCGAGGTTCGTTTTTTATATAAATTATGTACAAGTGAGGTATGAATTTTAAACAGAGTTATATTTGTGACATTATTTGATATTTTGTAATAACCACCTAGATCCGTCTTTGAAAGGCAAGTATCAAAATGAAGAGACCGTACTACACTCTGCTTCAAAGGGTGGTAATGTGGCCATCATCGAGACAATGCTGTCACGGGGTCTTGATATCAATTCAAAAGATAGTGATGGTAACACTCCCTTGATGATCGCGGCTGTGTCTGGCAAGATGGAGGCCGTAAACTATCTTTTAGACAAGGGAACAGATGCGTCTTTGAAAGGCCAGTATGGAAGGAACTTACTGCACATGGCCTCCAATGGTGGTAATGTCGCCATCATCGAAACAATGCTGTCACGTGGTTTTGATATCAATTCAAAAGATAGTAATGGTGACACTCCCTTAATGATCGCGGCTGTGTTTGGCAAGATGGAGGCCGTAAACTATCTTTTAGACAAGGGAGCAGATGCGTCTTTGAAAGACCAGGATGGAAGGAACTTACTGTACATGGCCTCCAATGGTGGTAATGTCGCCATCATCGAATCAATGCTGTCACGTGGTCTTGATATCAATTCAAAAGATAGTAATGGTAACACTCCCTTGATGATCGCAGCTGTGTTTGGCAAGATGGAGGCCGTAAACTATCTTTTAGACAAGGGAGCAGATGCGTCTTTGAAAGGCCAGGATGGAAGGAACTTACTGCACAAGGCTTCCTATGGTGGTAATGTGGCCATCATCGAAACAATGCTGTCACGTGGTTTTGATATCAATTCAAAAGATAGTAATGGTAACACTCCCTTGATGATCGCAGCTGTGTTTGGCAAGATGGAGGCCGTAAACTATCTTTTAGACAAGGGAGCAGATGCGTCTTTGAAAGGCCAGTATGGAAGGAACTTACTGCACAAGGCTTCCTATGGTGGTAATGTCGCCATCATCGAAACAATGCTGTCACGTGGTCTTGATATCAATTCAAAAGATAGTGATGGTAACACTCCCTTGATGATCGCGGCTGTGTTTGGCAAGATGGAGGCCGTAAACTATCTTTTAGACAAGGGAGCAGATGCGTCTTTGAAAGGCCAGTATGGATGGAACTTACTGCACATGGCCTCCAATGGTGGTAATGTGGCCATCATCGAAACACTGCTGTCACGTGGTTTTGATATCAATTCAAAAGATAGTGATGGTAACACTCCCTTGATGATCGCGGCTGTGTTTGGCAAGATGGAGGCCGTAAACTATCTTTTAGACAAGGGAGCAGATGCGTCTTTGAAAGGCCAGTATGGAAGGAACTTACTGCACAAGGCTTCCTATGGTGGTAATGTCGCCATCATCGAAACAATGCTGTCACGTGGTTTTGATATCAATTCAAAAGATAGTAATGGTGAAACTCCATTGATGATCGCAGAAGGTCGTGGTAAAGCTAAAGCTGTGACGTATCTACTCAGCAGGGGAGCACGTTAGTCTTCTACTCTTCATATTTATATTGCCGCCATTTTTAAGACGGCACATTAGCAGTTAGTGGTTTCATGCTCAATGTTGTGATAAAATTAGTGAGAAATTTTGGTAACTTGTGTAGAGTTTGAACTCACATATTTAGGGTTATTAAGGCCATGACAGTAAAAACAATTCGTGTAAAAAGTAGGATATCCATGACAGTGCGGTGCTTTTTTATTCTTTAGTTAACTGTGTATATGGATATACATGAGATTATTAATTGTGACGATTTTTCATAGATATGTTTACCTTAACAGAGTTTCCGTAGATTTGTAAATGTTTAATCGATATGTTAGTGGATTTGTATTTTCTTAAAACGGAGTTTAATTTAGTGTATTCCTTTTTTACCAGAGTTTTAGTATATTTGTAATTTTTACACAAAGTATTTGTATTTGTATTTTTTCATGGATGTTATAGCAGACTGATTTGTATGTTTGTAAAACAGGTGAAAGTTTTAACGCGAAAAAAATCAGTGACCTCAAAGTTGTTGGCGAAGACTTTATTTTGTTTGTTATTACAACAGTAGTGTAGGATGGTCCTTTAACACGCTTATAGCACGCTAAGTAAGCTCGTATTTTATAAGCATTATCACGTTGTTATGGCACTGTATTTATAACTCCTTAGGGTCCTTTAGTGTAATATAATAATGATGTTCAAGACTTCACTTGGTATGTCACCACTACGACACTGATCTTTCAATGCAATAACTTAATACTTAACTGCAGTAGGACTCACGAGTATCAGTAGTTCATAGAGAGAGACCATCCGTGGGTAAAATTAGCTGCGAAAAGAACTGGTTTTTTTTTGAGATTTTATTAGTAGTTAACTTGACATTGACATTTACAGTTCAAAGTAGGCAGTAATTAAACAGTGTACATTAATCTGCTTAAAAGTTTGTAATTTTGAGCAACATATTGACAATAATTTTACTTAAGGAGACGCTACCGATTAGTAAAAATATGCGCACTAATAAGTTAACTAAGGCAAGGTAAAACGAAACTACAGGAATAGGAAGAAAAACAAAGGAAAAAAGTTTACAAAATATTACCATGTTTTATTAAACATTGTTATTTTGTTTACAATACCAATTTCGCGCGGTATATTAATTTTTTGTTTAGAAGTGCTAGAAACCTGCTAAAATAGACCACGTTTTTTCATGTAAGGAGCTATTTTGCAATAATTTGCGTATTATTCAGACTATATGTGTTCCATATTCTCAAGATTCCGTATAAGATCATGCTGTATGATAAAGTGACGGCTTCCTTAGTTTTACCAACCCGCTAGTTTTGAAATACGCTCCAAAAGGATGACATTAGAGAGCAGTGTAAACACGTGATTGATGGAGCCTGTCAGTCAAACATTGAGGGCTTACATCATGATTATGTATTTTGACTCTAAAGGGACTAACATTAGTTGGAATATAAGAATGTTGTGAGAATCTTGTATTGAAACATTGTTATTTTTATGTCATTCTTTATTTTGAATGGTAGTTGATAAACGCAATGAATGTTTTCCTGACTGAACCATGTCTTAAGATTGCTCTCTGCGGTGGGGGTGAAAAGACATATTGAACAGAGTATACATTTTGGTGGAAATTGTGTTTGCGCTATTTTTGGTTTTGTCGTTTAAAGTTTACGAAGAAAAAGTTCGTTTTTGTATTGCTCCATTTCTTGGGGTTGGGATAGACTTGATTGATCCAAAATAGAGTTTGAAAGGGTTGTGTTGAAATTGTTTGGAAATTGATTAAAGGATAAAACATAACCGTTATTATCAAGGAGGTCTTGAACGCGTGTAATGTTGCTTTCCAACCAATACTTACAGAAGAGTGGGGAGAGTGATAATTTCGAAAGGCGTATGTTGAACTTTGTCTCAACACTTCACGGAGAGACATAATGAGCCCATAATGCCCCGTCCGAGGAAAATACCCGTGATAGAACGATAGTAGATTTATACTAATTAACAATTAGATTATCACCTCATAGAAATCAAGAGCGAATAATCTAATTGTTTTAGTAGAATTCTAACTGAAATTTTGCATCAAATAACGATTCCAAATATTCCTGGTCTTAATATTAAACTTCTCGCTTTAGAGAATTCGCCCGGACTGAGTTGTCAATTTGACATTTTCAGTTGTGTGCGCGCTTATCAGTTTCTTTCAAAAAATCCGAGTTTTTTTAAATTCCAGAAACCGTGAATGTCCTTTTTCAGTCTTCTCAGGAATTTAATTATCCATTTGGTTTTAAATGTTCTTTCAAAACTTCGGAGAAACGAGAAAACGTTGAAATTTTATCGACCACACCAAGCCACTGAACACTAATGGCTGATAGTGTGCAATGGCTCAGCCAATCAGGTTGCAGCATTTGCATTAGTGTTCAAGTAGAATTCTACCTGTTAGTATAAATCTACTAGCGTTCTATATAGCGTTCTATCTGCGGGACTATAGATTGTGAGTAGCGTAGCCAGTCAGAGAACAGCATTCGTGATAGAACGCTAGCAGATTTATACTAATTAACAATTAGATTATGAGCTCGAGATTTCTATGAGGTGATAGTTGATGAGGCCGAAGGCCGAATTAACTATCGCCTCATAGAAAACGAGAGCGAATAATCTAAATGTTTTAGTAGAATTCTAACCGAAATTTCCTTCAAACAACGTTCCAACTATTTCTGGTCTTAGTATTAAACTTCACGCTTCAAAGAATTCGCGCAGACTGAATTGATTGTCAATTTAACATTTTCAGTTTTGTAAGCGCGGTTATCGGTTTCTTTGAAAATTTCAAGCTTTTTTAATCCAAGAAACCGTAACTGCCCTCCTTTTAGTTTTCTCAGGAATTTTGTTTATTCGTTTGTTTTCAAGTGTTCTTTCAAAACTTCGGAGAAACGAGGAAACGTTGAAATTTTGTTGACCACACCAAGCCACTGCACACTAATACATACACTGCACACCTCATAGAAATCAAGAGCGAATAATCTAATTGTTTTAGTAGAATTCTAAATGAAATTAACTTCAAATAATGGTTTCTAGTTATTTCTCGACGTATTATTAAACTTCGCGCCCTGGAAAGATCGCTTTGACTGAATTGTCAGTTGTGTTCGCGCGCGCGTCATCTTTTTTTTAATAATGACAAGATTTGTAAAGTCGAGAAACCATAAATGAACTGCTTTTAGGCTTCTCGGAAATTTAATTATCCATTTGCATCAAAATGTTATTTAAAACTTTGGAAAATCGAAAAAGGCGTCGCCATTTCGTGGACGCCCTCCAGCCACTGTACATTAATGGCTGATAGTGTACGGTCACTCAGCCAATCAGATTGCGGCATTTGCATTAGTGTACTAGAAAAATTCTACTAATCTGTGATAGATAATGAGTAGCGTAGCAGTGTACCCTTGCTAACAAAATAATAAATAATAATAAAAGCTTTATTTAAAACTGAAAGATCGATCAGCGAAGTCCGGGAGGAAGACGCTGTTATAAACCGATGATCAGTATCTATAAATTACATGGTAAAAAACGATAATCAATTAAACAATACTAAAAAATAATAATAATAATAATAATAATAATAATAATAATAATAATAATAATCTAAACACTACATTTATGATCAGTCTTGTCTAAATCACTAAAAAAAATTTAAAAAGTTTAGTTTTAAAAATTTTCAGACTACTGCAGTTTCGATGGTCGTTTGGGAGGTCATTCCATTCCTTGGTAGCAGCGTACATGAATGTGGACTGGCCCATGGCAGTTTTAGTTCTAGAGAGATGAAGTTCTCTATTGTCTCTCAAGACCTTACCACGGAGGTTGGATCGTAATACAAAATAGCCTTGTAGTTGCCTGGGACAGTTATAATCGTTCACGATTCTATAAACTAACTGTCGACGCATAGTACGTCGCCTATTGAATAAGGTTAACAGACCAAGCTTCTCTCTCATAAACTTTGTGCACGTTAAGTGATTTGTTCTCAAAATTATTCTCATCGCCTGATTTTGCAGCCTTTCTAAAAAATCAGAGTTCTTCTTGCTGCAAAATCCCCATACGGTGCAACCGTGGCCTAAAACAGGTAGAATTGTTACTTTATAAATCTTCAATAAAATAGCAGGGCTAAGAAAAGATGAAATTCTGTTTAAAAGTTTCAGTTTGGGATAAACCCTGGAGGCAACGTAAGACACATGATTGTTCCATGATAACGACTCATCTACCACTACGCCAAGATGCTTAAAATGCTTTTGTTGTTTTAAAATTGAATTTTCATAATCAATCAATCAATCAATCAATCAATCAATCAATCAATCAATCAATCAATCAATCAATCAATCAATCTTTATTTGTACTCATTCTGGCTAAAGAAAAAATTACAATTTCAATGAAAATATTAAAAGTAATAATTTGAGTACTAGCTGCCTGGAATAACCATAGGGGCTAGCGGAGCCAGGCAGCCATAGAATATGTTAATGTCCCTGGTGGTTTTAAGTGCATTCTGGGACGCAATAACCATGGTTTCCGTCTTTTTTGTGTTACAAATAAGGCCATTTCTGCGGAACCAGTGTCGTACGTTCCTGAGGTCCTGAGGTCCTCGTTGACGGCCGCTTCTTGGCGTTTTCGAAGTGTCTGTGAAGAGGATTTCGATAAAGTTTTGAAAGACTAGTAGATTTATACTAAAACAATTAGATAGTGATTATTCGCTCTCGATTTCTATGCGTGATAATTGACTTGGGCTGTGCCCTCATCAACTATCACTGGTCCGACTACCGCCGAGCGGGCGGTAATGAAATCAAATCGTCGAGCACAGTTCAGACAACATAGTCGGAAGCTGGGAGGAGCCGCCGAAAATTTGATTGACGGTAGCGAAAAACGCATTTGGCGGTTGAGCTTTGAATTTTAGAGTCCGCATGTTATTGAAGGACGCAGTAAGGTCCCAGAGTAGGTCTTTTCGTGCAGCGTGAAACATGCTTAAACAGATGAATAAGTGAATTGCAATTCATTGTAATTGGAATGTTAACGAGTCAAGTAAAATAAAAATGATTTTCCAAGGGGTAATTCTCAACTGAACTTCGCAGTGTAGTGGTATAGAAGAGAGACTGGTGAGCGAGAGGTATGCTAAAGGTAAGTGGTTCGAGACCGGCAGGGGCACAAGAGAAAAAAGAAAAAAAAAATGCACAAGGAGCCTGGGTAATATGGAGAAGAAAAAGAGAGAGGAATGGAGCTAAATGAAGAAGAGAATCGGCGAAAAGACAACGCGCAACAGCGCGCAATGAAATCCTCTTTTATCCATACACTAAGTAGTAATTATCAATGTATATCTTCAATACCTTAGGGAGTTGCTATTGTCTTCAAAAACAATCGAGCGCATACATAATTAATCATTATGCATGCATATTAAATGTATAAATGTATGTATTGCGACTGACCTCCTTTAACTTGTGGTATCCTAGAAACCTTACACTTTACGGCTGCATAACATTTTCAAAATCCTTAGCGATTTCCACGCTCGTTTATAACACATCTGCCCTAACTTTTCCACCAAAATTCACTGCCGTGGTAAATCAAGCAATAACACAATTTGTATGGACTGAAGAAAGCTAAAATTAAGTACAGAACAATGATAGGACCGAAAGAGCAAGGGGGCCTAGACATGCCTGATTTTCGAATAATTAATGATGCTCTTAAAGTTGTTTGGGTAAGAAGATTAAGTGACAGCAATGGAACCTCAAGTTGGATTCATATCCCTCTTTGCTATCTGCAACCAGTTGGTGGGCTCTTTCTCTTGCAGTGTAATATGTATTTCTTTTAGGTGTTTAATTAGGTTGCCTTGTATAAGTTCCCAATCAGGCCTTTATATACCACTCCTTGTGAATATCACACCACTTGACGCCGACCACTATTTGTTGCATTTTGTTGTATTTTTTGTCTCCTCTACTTGTAATAGAAATGTTCTCTATTCGGCTGAGCGAAGCGAAATAGAATAGAATTTGACTTAAAGCTACTTAAAGTTGATATACCGATTGATTTTAAAAAGAAGCTCTGTGCGCCTGGCGAAGAATGAATTGCAGTAGTCCTCATACCTTAAAGCAGGTATTAAATGAAATTGTTTGGAACAACCAACACATGCAAATAGAAGGATGTTGCATTTATTGAAAAAATGGCACGACGCTGAACCTTTAGAAAAACGTTCTGAAAAGGATAAGGATAAATAATCTTTCTCGCAAATCGGCAACTAAATTCTTTGTTAAAAGTAAATTCGTTACGCCTACAGCTGAACGAAGGATGAAAGAAGCCAATCTAAAAGGAGATACAATACAACTCATTTATAGTCTTCTGTTTAATGTTCATTACCAAAGACACTAGACTCGCCATTTTCCAATACAAGATAATTCATCACATTCTACACACGAATTCGACCCTTTTTAGAGATTCAATCAAGGAACATGATAGATGTAACCTCTGTAGCGAAAGACAATCGTTAACCCATCTTTTTGTTACCTGTTCTGAAACTCGGCTTTTTTGGTCTCTCTTAACTAATTGGTAGAACTCCAAAAACGGAGATACGATCAATCTCGTTAAAAATGAAATAATCTATAGCGTGACTGATAACTTCGCTCGTCGTCTTGGCTTAAACCTCTGCATGATTATAGCCAAATACTATTTATATACTGCTCCAAGAAAAGAAGAAGAGTTTTATTTAGATGCCTTGCTAGCGATCCTGACAAATAAAATTAAAACTGAGAAACACTGGGATAAATCTAGGTCACAAATAAATATGTAAAAAAGCCACCTATTGTAGCTACCGTCCTACATGAAAGAAATGTAAGATATTAATAAATTCTAAATGATTTTAGTATTGTAAGTTGTTAGTATTGTTAAATGATAATTTATCGGTTAACACTGTAAGTAGAGTAGGCAATTTATGTATGTAATCAAAAGAGTATAATCATATTCTCTGGATGTAATGTAATGTTACTGTTGCAATAAAAAAAGGCTTTAGTAGTGGTTTGAGCCCAGGAGTATCAGTAGTTCGTATTGTGTAATCGTCCGGGTGAGGGTAGTTCTGAAAAGAACTGTTCTTGGTGAGTCACCAACAGCAGTTCTTTTCAGAACTACCCTCACCCGGACAATCACACAATACGAACTAAAAAAAGGCTTTAAACAGAAGCAAAGCTGTACTTTCAAATCTTCCATTTTCAAATGTATATTATTCTGTTATTATGCGAACTACTTCTGTTGTATGGTAAAGAACAGCCAGTTATTTTTACATCACCTATGAGGCTCAATTAAGTACTTGGTTGGTGTAAAATAGCACTAGACAGGAAGCTTAACCTGTCCTGGACTAAGTGTGGCACCTGAACACCCCCTTCCCACCCCTGATGAGTAAAGTCATTACTCTGGATTGTGGAGAGTTGAAGTTCCAGACTGTTACTTAAAAAGTAGTAACAGCCTGCCCGCTTGCTTATTGTCAAAACAAATCTGTACTATGGGGCTATGTCAAGACTGCAGCGAACCGGTCACCCTCTCAGACACAATCATCGACGGCAGAAACCAAAGTAGAAACTTTGTAGCGAAATATGGTAGGTCACTAGACGGAGCGCCATTCCATTCATGGTCAGACATGACGCTTGCTGATCAAAACCTCCAGTGTTGCAGTTGTCAGTAAGCTGCATAGAATTTGGTTCACATGGTTTATCACAACATATTTGTTATACGTTGTAAGTGACAATACATTGTAAATCATTTTAGACCAGGCGTAGTTGCCCTGTTTTCCTCATCGATCCTACACGTAAACGCAGTAATGCTGCTTGCCCCTCATTGTTCACTTTCGCTTTCTTAACCTGTGCAAGAAAACTAATTAAAAAAAAAAGAGTACTACATGATCTTTCTTGGTCCTCGTTTTCTAGACTTCCGAAATTGTGCAAGTTCTCCATTCAATGAGATACCTTGGACATTCCATAGTGGGAAAATTGCTTGGCCAAATTGGAGTATAATTGAAATTTGTAATTTTTAATTGTAAATTTAACCAATATTATTGTCACGTACAATGATTTCCCTCATTTTGAGCTATAATAGCGAAGTGTGGGGTGTCTAAATAAGATTAGATTTTATGTCTTGGACATTTCACCAATTGAAAAAGAACCCTTACAGTTTTGTAAACGTTACTTATAAGTTAATAAGACGGCATCTAATATTGTATGCCGGTCTGAAATTGGTCGATTTCCTCTAAATCTTTGAAATAAATAAAAACATTCTCAAGAACATAAGTTATCTTCAAAATGAGCATCAAAACTGTCTCGTCATGCAGTCGCAGATAACAAACAATTATTGGATGAGGTTTTTGTGATATCCGGAATAATGTAGGTCGAGGTAAGTGTTATCAGCCGAAGCCGAAGGCTGAGGCTGATAACACTAACCGAACCTTGATTATTTCGGATATCACAAAAACCGAATCTCATAGCTGTTTAATTATACATTGTTTTAAAGGAAATAACGACAAACGCATTATCGCACTGAACACAGTTTATTTTCGACAAGCCATGTTCCTACGTGAACTTGACATTGCTCTTGGAAATCAAGCATTGCGCGCGAAACCTGCGGATTATTTACTAATCTGCTAGCAGATTAGTGAATAATCTGTAGACTGCGCTGTTTCCCAGAATTAAATGTAGGCTTTTAGCCAATGAGAAGACAGATAGTGACTACAATGAATAATAATGTCAGTTGTGGATTTTCGCCGTCATGGTAACAACAGTTTTTATTCAATTCCAATCTTAGGAAGCGATTAAATTATTATATCACCTTTAACTTTAATCATGACACGTAAGCTGACGTTCAGGTCACGCATCTTGAAGAAGACATGAAAATGAAATATATCGTTCAGTAGAAACATCCCTTTGTAATTCGCAAAAACTGCAATTTTATTTTATTTTTATCTGCAGTTATACACCCTCGATTTATTTATATTTGACCACACGGAGCATACGATCTTATTGAGTAGGAAGAGAGTATATAAATGAATGAATGAAAAGAACGAATAGTTTACCTTTGCCTCCTGTTGTCATCTCTTACGCGACCTTACAAGGAAAACCGCTAGCTACATGTTCTGCGTAACACTGTAGCGCTAAACTCGTACCTAGGCCTTTTAGCGCCGTGCAAAAAATATTTTGGTTGATATATAATTGACAATAGCCTGATTCTCAGACGTCCGAGGTTGATCGCGGCCCTTTTGCTTCACCTCTCTCCCTAGAGGGGGAGAGAGAGAGCCCAAACATTTTGAACCCAATCCGCCCGAGGGGGACTCCCATATAAAAAGTACAGGAGTGCCCGTCAGAAATTTTGAAAAGAACCCCTAGGAGGTACCAAGGTCCTGTTTTGTGGGCGAAGAAAAAAAGCCTTCAAAACACTGTTTTCAGAGGTTTGTCACCAGGATGAACTTAATTCCATGCTTCTCGAACCATTCATAAGTACGTTCGAACACCACTTTTTTACACTTAGGGGCCAGTTATTCATTAACTATTGTGGCATGTGGCCTCGAAAAGCTCATTTTGGAAGTCAAACTGCGAAGTCCTTTCACGTGGTACTAAAACTGTCCCACAGAGTTGTTTTACATAAAAATGAATTATTTTGATGGTATTAAGAAATCGACAGCGAATAATCTAATTGTTTTAGTATAAATCTACTAGTCGTTCAAAACTGTCATCTAAATCCTCTTCACAAACACTTCGAAAACACAAAGAAGCGGCCCCCAGCGCACGCTGCTAAACTACTCACTATCTATCACGGAAATAGAACGTGAGTAGCGTAGCCAATCAGAGAACGGCATTCGTGATAGAACGCTAGTAGATTTATACTAATTAACAAATGGTAAACGCTATAGCGTGCACTATTGAGTTATGGATGCACGCGGGAGGTTGCTAAGCACGAGAGAAGCGTAAGAGTCGCACGAGGCGATAGCCGAGTGCGACTCTAGCTTCTTGAGTGCTTAGCAAACCTCCCAAGTTTATAACATAACATTGAGACATTGGAACAACAGAAGTCCTTTTATTGAGCTACATCACCAAAAAATGTTCGTGTAGTCTTACATGACAAGAGAAAACAAGCGCGCGAAAATTCATTCATGAAAACCGACTGCACACCAGTAACTCGATTAAGTTTCATCTTCAGACAACGGTGAAGACAATTTCGCATTTCTGGCAGAAGAACGTCGGCCATTACTTTGGAAACAATGTCTGTCAAAAGATTTGCTTTGTAAACATTAGCACACACGTCAGCAGCGTACACCCATGGGCAAATAGTAGACGCTAAATTAACCAATCAGAGCGGGCGCTTTGCTTTAGTTATGTTATAAAACTCGATAGAAACACAGAACTGGCACGAGCTGTGGACGTAATGATGGCGCGAGCAAAGAGGATTCACATTTTGATAATCAAAGTTAACGAGCCTGACAAGAAATAGAAAACATGTTCTCCGTGTTTCTATCGAGTTACAGAAACACTTGTCAAAGTTTGAAAGAACTCGAAGAAGCTGTGGAAACACTTGCATGTGGCTCGTGTTCCCACAGCATTTCTCGTTCTCCCAAACTTCCACGTCCACTCGTGTTTCTTTAACTCGTTAAATATCATTTTCTCAGCTAATCCGGTGAGAAGTTACGAAGAGCTTATTCGCGGGGGGTGTAAAGTTTTAACAGTCCCACAAGCCACTGCGACATGAGACTTGCTTCCGGTGTCACAGTGATATGTGTATCTCCATGATATGTGTATCCCCGCACACATATCACTAGTGATATGTGTATCCCCCGTGGGGATACACAAAACACTGATACGCGCCTGGGCATTCAACGAACAAAATGGCGACTCGGTTGCGAGGTTCCAACGAGCGCTGTAAAGAGTAGAAGAAACCAGAAATGAATTCGCGCCCAACGGAGCAGATTAGGATTTCTTGAGTTTGGTTGAGTTCCAACCGACTCGATTGTATATCTGACTAAAACTTCGAACAGCGGATACACATATCACTAATTATTTCATGGCGCAGTGATCTCAGTGTGTATCCCCTAAACACAGCCGTTAGATTGGCTATCTACCTGATCGAAGATAATGGCCAATTATTGCCGAAACGTGCTGGCTGCTTACTCGCTACGACATTTATACCCAGGTTGAGGTTTGCGGAGTTTTCAACTCGAATGTCTAAATATCTAAACTGAAATCGCGTGCAGGGGATACACATATCACTAATTATTTCATGGCGCAGTGATATGTGTATCCCCAGAAACACAACTGTTATAATATAGCGCATCAACCTTGTCAAAACTGCAGGCAATATTAGCACCCGACGTTTTTACACGGCTTGGATTCACTGAAGTTTGAAACTCGATAATTCCACTAAAAACGCGTGCACGCGCGCACGGGATAATAAGGGATACACATATCACTGATTATTTGATGAACTAGTGATATGTGTATCCCCATGGACACAGCTGTTATATTGGCTTTCTACCCAAGAAGAAAAATGCCCATAACATTTGCATTGTCAAAACTGGCTTGCTAGAAATATTCACACCCGGCATTTATTCATAGCTTGGGATTTCTGGAGTTTCACTGACCTCGGTTGTACACCGTCGCCGACCGCATGGAGGGGATACACATATCACTAATTATTACATGGCGCAGTGATATGTGTATCCCCTGAAGACAGCCGTTATCTAGGCTAACTGCCGAAGAATAAACGTCGAATATTATGAAACATGCTAGCAATATTCGCAGTATAGCAATGTATACAGCTTGAGACTTAACATATCTTACAAAAAGTCGAACTGAAAAGCGGGTGCAGGGGATACACGAGTGCCACTAATCATTTTATGGCGAGCGGGTCGAAGCAGTGATATGTGTTTCACTCCAAGAATAATTCAGATGCAAACAAGGCGATGAACAGTGGAGAATATGTGTTACCCGAGGGGTGAGAATGCACCGCGCAATTAATATCGTCCTAGAAATCCGGTGCCGTGAAACTCAAATTGAAATATATCTAGATCCATTTGGTGTTCAACTTTAAATTCACTATATCCTGCTCGCAGAAAACCAGTTAGGATAAGAACACAATTCCAGCAGCAGATACGTAAACTTTTTCAACTACAAAAATTGAGATTTGTGTTTTAAGCCTGTTTGGGTTAGTCGTTCGTCCATATCACTGTGACACCGCCTTCGAAAGTCAGCTCAGCGGGGTTACCACTCGGCGGCTCATGAACTCATCTAGCAAGGTATCATGGGAGTTGTTCAACTGACGCGGGCTGGAAAGTAAAAAAAACTGTGTTTTTTTTTTTGCGAGTGTTTGTGCAAATGCAAAGTTTAAGGTTCTTCTTAACAATAAAATTCACCATTTAGCACTTTAGAACGCTCCAAAATAGCTTTCCTCTAAATACCGCCTTCAGCAACCCCTTAGCAACTACTCTAAATCTGCAGTTAAGATAGCGCCCCCTAAAAGGAATGAAAACAGGGTCAGGCTAGGAGCGGCTCCTGGTCAAGCCAAAATGGCGGCTGCCAAGGTTGGTTTCCGCCTGTTTGGCTTTTATGTGCAGCCATAGCATAGCCTGTAGATTCCGGTAGATAAATATAACTGCAGCTTTAATGGTACAAGACTTGTTTTACATGTGACGAAAGGAAGAACGAGGCAACATGGAAAGCACCATCAATGCCTTGTGTGTGTGTGTGTGGGGGGGGGGGGGGGGGGGAGAGGGAGGGGGCACTCCCAGAAAAATTGGGTGGAAGTGTGAGGCCCGCTTCCAAAATCCCTTACCCTATTTATGACCAAAATCTGCGATTTTCCCTACTCTATTTATGACTTGACCAAAATTTCAATACTTTTTCTATGATCATTGCGGCTCGCACAGTTGCCCTAAACATAATTTATGAAGGGATTTTGTTGAAAAGCTGCTCCGATTTCTCAGAAATGATAGGTAAACTAGAAACTGCTCAGAATACAAAAAGTTGCTCAAAACAAAAAAAAAAAAAAGTAGCTCGAAATAGAAGAAGTTGCGAAAAAGTTGCCGAGCAACTTGTGGAAAGCCCTCTCCCCCGGGCATCAATAAGCACTTAATGACTGGCCCCGAGGGAAACAGTGAGTTTGTTTCCCCAAGACCCTCAATGGAACATTGAGATCGAGGGGAAACAAAACTCACTGTTTCCTGCGGAGCAAGCCATTAAGTGTTTTGTTATACCTCTCAACTCAAAAATAGAAAAAAATGCGAAGAAATCGTTTGCTTGACGCCGGCTGGCTCACAAATTTGCGGTGGTTTCAAGGAGCACGACCTGATCACGTGCGAGTCGAAAGTTAAAGTTGTTGTTTCTCTAGGGAGTTAATGAGTTTTGTTCGCCCTAGAGAGTTAGTCAGTTTTGACCCACGACACGTGACACGCTCTCCTTCAATCGGAAAACCTACTTGAGTTGGGAGAGATAACAATGGTTCTTTCTAATGCTTGCGTGCGACAATATGGCAAGCTTTATATTACTACTTGATAAGTTGGCGAAATGGTAGAAATTTGCTTTGTCATTGAAATACCGTATACTGGGAGTAACAGGTTACTACGGCTTATCGACGATATTCAGCAAAACTATCATTTTCACAGATGTTGTTTCAGTTTAGTTGGTGTTTTGTAGAGGTAAATTTGTTTGAACTATGTTTCAGCAGAGTGTTCGAATCTTTTGTCTGAAATTTGTCCAAAACTTGTCCGAAATGGGATAAAAAGTGTCCGAAATTTTTAACGTCTGAAAATTTTTGCAAGTAATGAATTGTCATCATCGGGGTTTTAATAATTTTTCAAGTTTTTAGCTTTGTATGTATAGGTCGAAGCCAAATTTGTTGAAAACTTCAGTCCTCAATAACTATGTGGAAAGGACCGTTGTAAGGGGAGGATGGAGGCCGCTACTAAAAAAAGTCATCAGGGAAATTATATTTTTTTCAGGTAAAAGTCAGGGAAATTTGGAAACTAATGTCTAGCAAACATCAAGGCGATTTTCTTTCTTTTAGCTAGTATGAACTTGGCAAAACTAAAGGGGAAAAAATTGCGTTCAAATACTTGGCCTATTTAGCGAATCTGCCAAGTAACATTTTTTAGAAAGATAGAAATAAAAAAGAAAAGCGTAAACTCAAATTGATCTTCATTTTCCCCTTTATTATTCAGTGATTATTACATCATACGAGGGAAGAAAAACTTGTTTTCATCCATCGGCCCTTACATTTCATCCCATGGTTTAAACTAAGTTTTAATCCTACAGTTGGAAGTAATCAGGAATGGTCCTGCTGTGCGACAACAATGTCTCCAGTTCAGCGGACTTCTTTGTTACCATGACGACTGTACCTCACTTCAGAGGAGCCACCAGGAATTTAAATATGGACCAGCCACCTGAGCCAATCACATCTGCTTCGCTCAGCCAGTCTTCATAGGGAACGGTTGGAGGGGGATCCCTGTAAAGCTTTCCCCCATGAACGCCATACAGCTGACCATCCGCCATGAAGAAGAGGTGCTGAAAACCGCTCCATCCTGCCGTGCCAATGAGCTGGGAATCAACAATCCAGTTGACCCTTTTATCTGTGGGAGGATTTCCCTTTCTAAACTTGTCGTTATGGACGCCATGCAGAATCCCATGTGGATCGAAGAAAAGAAATTTGAATTCGTCCCAACCACCAGATCCCACCTCAAGGGCAGTCGACTGAATCCAGTTGGTTAAGTGGTGTGTTGGGGGAGCTCCCCTGTACAGCTTTCCCTTTTGTACCCCATACAGAAGCCCATTGGGATGAAAGAAGAGGAATTGGTAGGCGTCCCACCCTCCGGAGCCGATAAGCGTTGCTGCAGTGAGCCAGTCATCAGAGGCGCTGGTTGGAAGTGATCCTTTGTAAAGCCTGCCATCCCAGACACCGTACAAGGTGCCGTCTGGGTGGAAGAACAGATGTTGAAAGTGGTTCCAGCCGGATGACCCGATCTTTTTAGCCGATCCAAGCCACGAGTCGGATTTGTCCCGAGGAGGATTTCGCCTGTAGAATTTGCCATCATCCGTAACTCCAAAGAGATCGTTTCCCGGGGAGGGGTCCTGGGCGCTGAAAGAATGAATATTATCGATTAAAACGTAGGGAATTAGAACTTATGCCCGCTTTGCAGTTTTTCGTACGGGGTATTAACTTTAAGGATGTGTAGTTTCGTGCGAACTAAAGGCTGTAAGAAATCTCAAGCCTGGCCTGGCTCAGGAATCTAAAGTAGAATGATGGTTGGGCTGTTATATTTCTTGTTACATTTGTTTCACAAAGCTGAAATTTACCTGGTAGCGGAATTTTTCTTTCTTTTTCTTACAAGTAAACCATAATACCACTGTGGGGTGTTGAAGTGTGGGTAGCGTTTTTAATCAAGACGGCTATGGGCGACTAACTTTCCTTTAACCAAAGGAGGCATGTATAAGACACTGGTGTAAAATGTTATTGAACTCGTCAGTAATGTACCTACCTGGCAATGGTCGCGAAAACACTCAGCAAAATGAACACATGAAACGTGATGCCCATCACTGACCTGCAAGAAATTTATTCTACGTTATAGGCCGCCTCCACACTACGCCGGAGGAATTTGAAAACGGCGATTTCACTCTAAAAACGCATCAAATCTTTTCCGTCCACACTACGCCGGAGAAATTTGAAAACGCATAGATCACCAGTCATTTTCGGATTTGTGTTCGAGGAAAACTCGGTCAGGGAAATCATATGGCTATCGTGATGTCGTCGTTTTCGAAAAGTTCCGTTTTCAAAATGTTTTCCGTCCACACTAAAACCTAAAACTCCTCGAGTTAACAGAGCGTTTTCGCAATTCTCCGTTTTCGTGGCGGATTAGTGTGGACTGTAGGCCTAACCGTAGAAGTAAAGTTGCGGTTTCAAATTTCTCCGTCGTATTGTGGACGGGGTCCATAGAGTGTTTTGTAATGATACGGTTTGAGAAAATGCTGCTGGTGCTTTGATTGTTAGTGAATAGTAAGGTAAAAGTAAGGAGATGGGTGTATAAAATGGTCTAGATAGGCCTTTCCACAAATATCCGGATAGTTTTTGGGAGTTTCCGAGATATTTAGAAAATATTGAGATACTTAGAGAATTTAGGGATAGGAGAAATATTCATCGCTTTTTTGGCTGAGCGTTGTGTTTTCCGCAAAAACCTATTTTCTGCAGAAACCTTTGAAATTTTTTTTGCCTAAGTAATTCAAAATCGGTTCATCAGATAAAAACTTGAATACCTTGTAATTCCGAAAGTAATGGCTCTCGTTACTTTCAGATTTAGCAGGCAAAAGGGGTCGCTACTTTCGGGTAGCCGTTACTTTCGGATGGTTACAAAAACGTTTGTAATACGAAGTTAACAATTCCGTTATGCGCATGTGTGTTCCTAACCACCCTCAAAAACAAAGCAGACTGTATAAAGAAAAAAGGCCTCAAATGTTGGCACTGAAGGGCAAAAGTAACTGATGGTCGCATTATACATCTGTGATAATAGGTTTTTGGCCTGGGAAAGCACTTCTGTAAAAACCTGGGAAATTCTCTTGCTGCGGGGATCAGTACCGGATCTGTTACAGGGAATTACCTTGGGAGACGTCAACAGCACTCAGAACTCAGATCCAACGATACCGTTTTAATCCAAGAACACAACCAAAATGCAACCGGAACATAACCGGAATGCAGCCAGAATGTAACCAAAGAATATTTCACAACGCACGACTATTTAAGCCGAAAGCGCAATTCTAAAGGATTACGTAAAGCTATTAAAAATTCTTAACAAAATATTATCTAATACATCACAGAAAGCTCGATTGGCTCTAACGGAATTCAACGTTTACAAGATTAATAACTTTCAAAACAACACAGGTAGATAACAGTTTAACAAAAGACTATCGCAGGTCGCAATTACAGTTGAACGCTTATTACAGTTATGATCCCACAACAAACTAGCAGGTGTCCATTACGGTCAATGAACTGGAAAAGTAACCTGTAACTCAGAAATGCAAAACGAACTAAAACAAGTATATCTATGTTGGATTTCTATATTTTCCGACAGCGAAAGCGAATATGTAAAACGTACTTAATTATCTAATTCTCTCTCCTCACATTCGATCTAAAGTACGGCTTGAACGTTTTATCACATACAGAACGGTTTTTTATTGTAGTTGAGCAGTAATCTTCAAAGAGCCGTTAATTTCGGGTGGGTCGTTACTTTCGGGGGAACCGTTACTTTCGGGATTCAATAGGAAAATAAAATATTAACGTTACTTTCGGGCAGCCGTTATTTCTGGGGGACCGTTACTTTAGGAATTCTACTGTAAGGGATATTTAGAGGTTTTTTCAAGAAATTTAGAAATTTTTTGTGATATTTAGATATTTTTTTGAGAATTTCCGAAAAGATATTTATATTAAGCCGATTGTATGTGATATTGGTGGAAAGGCCTAAGTCTTGATAGAGGAGTTCCAATCGAGTGTCGTAAAATCAAATTCAAAGTAATTACTCTGGTCGATCACAAGTTACTAAGATCATCCAGTGAACCAATTTAAAACTCAAAGCAAGAACATCGAGCTGCCTGAAGCAAAGCGCGGAATATTTGTTAGGAGGGGGGCGAGTCGCTATTATTTTTTTGTATGACACAAAAAGAGTTTACATCAGGTCATTCATAATTGCCAACAAAAGAAAATTGGAAAATGTTGACAAAGAACTTGGTGAAATTAGCAAAAAAAAATCTCATGCGAAATTTTCTAAAGGCGAAACATATGGAAAACCTGGCTTCAGTTTCAGAGAGCATGCCAAATATTTTGCTGCCTATGAGATATTCAAAGATATTTAAGAAAAGTCTTACCTTTGTTGAACTGTGAAGCGGAAAACAGTGAAAATTCAATGTGAAGTTCCAAAGCTTGCTTGAAGTGGTCGGTAATTCACATCAACTGCACGTAGTTAATAGCTTGATGTTTGTGTAGTAATCATGGAATATTGACAGATGCAAGACGTGTGGATCATGAGTGAACAACTGTCTAAACAGCAGTATACTCCACTCATATTGCAGTTGAAACGTTGGCAAATTGCCTTCAACTTCCAGAGGTTGTTTCGATCAGTACTCGCTGACTTCATTTATTCAGCTTTAGTGAGATTTGCATGTATTTTACTTAATCCCAGGTGTGTCAGTAACAGCCTCAACTGGCGTGTGATCAACTATCCAAATAATTGTATAATCTTCTCTTATTCCAATGGAAAAATTGGCCTATTGCTTTAGAATAGAATTTAACCATATGTGCTACAATGTGTTATTGCAGGGAAACCAACCCTAACCCTAACCTTAACCCTAAACCCTAAACTCTAAACCCTAACCCTAAGTCAGACAAAGTATGAAAAGAAGCTTTAAATTCGTTTTTAAAGGCATTTCGAAATCGTTAATGGAAAAAGAAATATTCAAGATTCGTTTTTCAAGGCATTTCGAAATTGTAAATGGGAAAAATAAATATTTCAACCTCCAGAGATTGACTCGATTAGTATTGTACATTCAGCTTAAGGAACATCTGTACATATTTTCCTTAATCCCTTAACTAGTAAAATTAACGTAGAAATTAGGGTGACCGAAATAGAATTATTGTTATATGTTTTTTCTATGATCTTTTGTTTCTATACTAAATAGCACATTTTAAACTGAACAAAAAGATGAAATTCACAGTTCTTCTCCTAAGTAGTTGATATGCCTAAACTTTTTTAGACATAACTCAACTTGATTTTCATAAACATTGTTTTAGTGTTAAAGTTAAATCTTTCTAACATGCATGCATGCATACTTTATTGACTCGTCCCCACGGAGCTTTTCAGAGTCAGTGCATGTTACATTACAAAATGAAACAAAAACGCAGAAAGCTAAACACATGACAATGAAAGCGTAAAAAGAAGACAAAAGGCTGAATAAAATGAAATATAACATTCATGAAGAAGTTTTCGCCCAGAGTAGGCGCTTGAAATCCGTCACGGATGGGCTAAGTTTGAGCTCATTCCACAGAGAGATCGCTCTAAATAGAAAGGTCCTTTAATTTGGACGTTAGCAGTGCGGAAGAGTGGTATGTTCAAAAGTTGATAGTTCCTGGTAGTCTTTGTCGAGAAGGCGGATCTTCTGAGTAGCTTAGCTAACGAGGTTTTTTATTGCCATGTTTCATTAAATACGTGGATGGGAGAGAAAAAGGTACATGGAGTGCAGTATCAGATTCTTTCAATTTAACTTTTTGAGTTATTTTGAATCGATTTTGAAATGCAAGTAGGAAACGAAACCGTTTCAGTTTTCACTTTCTTTGAGCTAAAGAAACATTTATCATTTACAGAGCTTTTTTTAATCAGTTTTAACTAAATTTATCATCCATTTTACATCGAGTTTCTTCATTCTCGTGGTTGCCATGGGTCAGGAAATGGTACGGAAATATATTAGTAGTAATGGACGCTCATATGTGCGGTAACCAATCAGGAGCCGAGAAAGACAATAGGCTATTGTTTGGAGAACAATGGACGCTATTGTTTTCCACATCCAAGATGGCCGCCACAAATTTCAGCCAATCAGGAGCCGAATTAAGAACAATGGATGCTATTGTTTTCCAAATCCAAGATGGCCCCCACAAATTTCAGCCAATCAGGAGCCGAATTAAGAATTCAAGATGGCGGCGCCCACGAAAGTCCGCCATGTTGGAAAACAGCCCACCAGCCTCGACGGAGGACTGGGATCGGTCTCACGGATTTCCATGGCGACACAAATCACGCCAGGGTCACGCAAAAAATGTCATGCAACTTCAAAATCGATACTTACAGTGTCCTGTGGTCCTAAACGACAGAGGTCCATCCAACAAGCGGCCATGATGGAGACTGAGAGACTTGTGTCCGAGGCACTTATATACCTTTCTATTCGTTCCAAAGCATCCTGGGACGCTGACCTCATCGGGAACCAATCCTAGACTTGCCCCACTCCCTTCACAGTCGAAGGGGTAAAAATAGGGGTAAGGGGGTACTCCCCGTTCCAAAGCATCCTGGGCTGATGACCTCATCGGGAACCAATCTTAGACTTGTCCCACTCCCTTCGCAGTCGAAGGGGTAAAAATTGGGGTGAGGGGGTACTCCCCATTCCAAATCCTAGATTTGTCCCACTCCCTTCTCGCCCAAAGGGGTAAAATAGGGATAAGGGGGTACTCCCTCTTAGTCTACTATTTAAAACCTTCACACGTTTTGAAAAGGACCAAAACAAAGTTTGTTGACTCACGAAATGGAAGTTAGAAGAAGTCGAAGACTACTAGGATTGACCCCGAAGTAGATGAGTTCAAGGACAAATGTTTCATCTGTCAAGGCGACCTTGTCATTGACTCCTTGACTCGATGTAGTGGAAAACTTATTGCTGTGGAAAATTTTTGCACAAGAGATGTTTGCAACAGGAGTTACAATACTCAGATAAGTGCGGACATTGCAAAACCTCAAATCCTCGGGGGAATGAAGATGAGGCACAACTTGCACCTTGGGAGGAGGTGGTACGAGAGAGGATTACCAACGCAACGAATGCCATCAATAGGTATCGGCGAGGGGGACGGCCTTATCGTATTCACAATCGTAATATTGTTTCGTGGAGGACCTTGCCGTACCATGCGAGTCTTTCCATCTGGTTTGAATTTTATACAAGACTCACCATCTTCGTGCAGCAAAGGGGAAACGCTACCCTGTACATCCATGCCTATGTCAACTTGCCGTGGATGACCATTACTCAATCAATAAGACAGACGGTGTATGAAATGTTCAGTAGAAACATCCCAACGGAAGTAATGCTCTGCGTACGCGAAGTAAAGTTTAGGTTATTGTTCCTATCGTGGCTGCACTACGACGCTGAGGATCAAGTGATTATCAACAGATTAACTCTTCAGTCATCTTTTTCACCCCCCATTTACCCTGAAGACACAGCTTGGGTGTAACGTGTAACTTTTATTGTAACTCAAAAAACTCGTAAAACAAAACAAAAACAAAAACAAAGAGTCTGAGTCTTTATAACGTTTATTGAATAATGATAATAAAAATAATAACATGAGCTCCGAAAGAGAATTGGTTACAATTTTTAACTCTTTAACTCTTGACCGTCGGTATTCCACAAAGTGTTGGGAACTAAACTCGTTTCCAGTTTCACAGACTCTTGGTCCCTGGCCCCAGAACGCACGATATTCTGCCCTAGTTTTCTTGCTTTTGGTCATGAAGTCTTTGCCTGATCCGTTCCTTATTCTTGGCATAGTAACTTCTCCAATACTCGTTGATCCGTTCCCTGTTGTTTTTACAGTATTGTCTTCGATAATTTCTGATGTGCTCCTTGTTCTGTTGACAATAGGCTCTCTGGCTGCTGGCGAGTCGTTCCTTGTTGTTTTCATACCATCTTCTACGACGGGTTTTGAGAATCCCGACGTTCTTTGCACGATATCTCTTTTGTTGGGCCAGGATTCGCTGTTTGTTCTTGGCATAATATTTTTTGTGGTAGGCCTTTTTACAGACAACCCTCTGGTCATTCCCTGACAGTTGATTGGAGCAATTCATCTTGCATGTGTGGCGTCTTACAAATAATGACTAAAACCCTGGAATCACACACTCTTATAAGAGTCACATGGCTAATTCAGGTCTTAACCTCTTCTTCTACTTCCTCTTCGTCATCATCGTCGGGGAGTAACTTCTTCCGCATTAGTCTGTTTAGCAGGAATTTTCGTTTTGCCACTGCCGACTCGGCCGCTTCGTCAAAATCCATGTCGTCTTCCTCAATAAAGCGTCGAAGAGTCTTCATGACTTTACGGTGTATTGCGTCGTGTTTGATACGGTGAGTCCATTTTAGACGCTCTAAGTATTAAAGTCCTTCGTAGCCTTCTTCTACTTACAGGTAATAGGACGTTGAAAGCAGCATTTTCGGCATAGTTCTGGGATTTTCCCTTATCCAGGAACTGCTGGACTTCCTTCCGGTAGGTTTCTTTGACGTCTTCCCCGACGTTTTGACGTAGCGGACTCCACGGATCTGGTTCATCGTCGTCCGCTTCTTCTTCCTCTTCGGAGCTGCTACTATCTTCATCTTCTTCCTGTTCCTCTTCAGGCTCCTCTTCATCCACCTCTTCTTCCTCTTCAACGTTCTCATCATTGTTATCTTCCACGGGGCCAAAAATATCTGTTGAACGATCATCCATGATTCTCGTCGACCTTCACCCAAGACAACGTACTTCAAACGAACCGAGTCGATTAAACTGATGTTTAATATACCATTTTGGGCAATGATCAGACATCCTCTCTCTTTCTTCGATGCCAGCGTGGGTATCCTTCGTGCGTCATGAGGTGACTAAACACGCGTTTCCTGTCATCACCGCCGGGATGTAAATCCAGGACCGTGTACCCAAACGATCGTTCCGTCACTTTTTGATACGCGTCCATCATGTCTTGCCAGCAAGTGGGAAAAGTTTGAAGCAGTAAATTCTTCATCCCTAATTGATCTCTCGGATTTTTGAAGGCTACGATGTAGTGGGCGTTCCTGGAAATACTCTTGGCGTATTTCCCTGGTGGAAACATGTCTTGGCACAAGTACAACACGGTGATATTTTGATGATGAGAGTGTTTAGTGAATAAGTCTAGCAACGCTTTGTCCTCACCTCCCTCTGCCATCAGATCGTCCAGTACGAGTAATCCACCCTTCGGAAACCATGACTTGAGATGGTCTGACTCTGGAATCCCTTCGTGAAATTGCACACCAGCGTCTTCCATGTCTCTAAATCCGTCTTGCCACGCCCCGTAGCAATAATGAATCGTAGTGGGAGGGTTTACAAACAATTCTTCCAAGTGATCCAAGAGTAACGATTCGGTAAAACAAGTCTTGCCACAACCAGAAGGGCCCACGATCAAAATACTGGAGGGTGTCTTGAACCGAAACGCTTCTCCCATTTCTATTCTACCAGGGATCCCATGGTGCTTTTCGGTAGGAAATGTGATATTTGGGACATCTCGTGTCTTTTCTGATCCACTGCTTTCACAACTATGTTTTTCGTGACGAATTCTATTGTCTGCACGGGAGAATAGTCTATGACAACATCGACAATAAAGGGACATGACTCCTTGCTAGTTTGACTCAAAATGAATTGAGGCAGTTAATGCCTTAGTTTTATACATGATTAATGATCGAGTTGACGAGTGTGGTGGAGGCGGTGGCGGTGGTGGTGGTGGTGGTGGTGGTGGTGAATGTGATGGTGGTGCAGGTAATGGATGTGGTGGTGGTGGTGAATGTGGTGAATGTGGTGGTGGTGGTGGATGTGGAGGTGGTGGATTCGGTGGTGGTGGTGTAGGTAATGGATGTGGCTGTGGTGGTAAATGTGGTGGATGTGGCGGTGGTGGCGGTGGTGGTGAATGTGGTTTTGGTGGCGGTGGTAAATGTGGTGGTGGTGGTGGATGTGGTGGTGGATGCGGTGGTGTTGGCGGTGGTAAATGTGGTGGTGGTGGTAAGTGTGGTGGTGGTGTAGGTGGTGGATGCAGTGGTGGTGGTGTAGGTGGTGGATGTAGTGGTGGTGGTGAATGTGGTGGATGTGGTGGTGGTGGTAAATGTGGTGGATGTGGCAGTGGTGGTGGTGAATGTGGTGGTGGTGGCGGTGGAGGTGGATGTGGTGGGAAATTTGGTGGTGGTGGTAAATGTGGTGGTGGTGTAGGTGGTGGTGGTGGTGGTGTAGGTGGTGGATGTGGCTGTGGTGATGAATGTGGTGGATGCGGCGGTGGTGGTACATGTGGTGGTGATATAGGAGGTGGTGGTGGTGAATATGGTGGTTGTAATGGTGCATGTGGTGGTGGTGGTGAATGTGGTGGTGGTAGTGAATGTGGTGGTGGTGGTAAATGTGGTGGTGGTGGCGGTGGTGGCGGTGGTGGCGGTGGTGGCGGTGGTGGCGGTGGTGGCGGTGGTGGTGAATGTGGTGGTGGTGGATGTGGTGGTGGTGGTAAATGTGGTGGTGGTGGTGGTGGTGGTGGATGTGGTGGTGGTAAATGTGGTGGTGGTGTAGGTGGTGGTGGTGGTGGTCGTGGTAAATGTGGGGGTAGTGGATGAGGTAGTGGTGGTGTCGTAAAAGACGGTATGAAAACAACAAGGAACGACTCGCCAGCAGCCAGAGAGCCTATTGTCAACAGAACAAGGAGCACATCAGAAATTATCGAAGACAATACTGTAAAAACAACAGGGAACGGATCAACGAGTATTGGAGAAGTTACTATGCCAAGAATAAGGATGGGTACACGGTCCTGGATTTACATCCCGGCGGTGATGACAGGAAACGCGTGTTTAGTCACCTCATGACGCACGAAGGATACCCACGCTGGCATCGAAGAAAGAGAGAGGATGTCTGATCATTGCCCAAAATGGTATATTAAACATCAGTTTAATCGACTCGGTTCGTTTGAAGTACGTTGTCTTGGGTGAAGGTCGACGAGAATCATGGATGATCGTTCAACAGATATTTTTGGCCCCGTGGAAGATAACAATGATGAGAACGTTGAAGAGGAAGAAGAGGTGGATGAAGAGGAGCCTGAAGAGGAACAGGAAGAAGATGAAGATAGTAGCAGCTCCGAAGAGGAAGAAGAAGCGGACGACGATGAACCAGATCCGTGGAGTCCGCTACGTCAAAACGTCGGGGAAGACGTCAAAGAAACCTACCGGAAGGAAGTCCAGCAGTTCCTGGATAAGGGAAAATCCCAGAACTATGCCGAAAATGCTGCTTTCAACGTCCTATTACCTGTAAGTAGAAGAAGGCTACGAAGGACTTTAATACTTAGAGCGTCTAAAATGGACTCACCGTATCAAACACGACGCAATACACCGTAAAGTCATGAAGACTCTTCGACGCTTTATTGAGGAAGACGACATGGATTTTGACGAAGCGGCCGAGTCGGCAGTGGCAAAACGAAAATTCCTGCTAAACAGACTAATGCGGAAGAAGTTACTCCCCGACGATGATGACGAAGAGGAAGTAGAAGAAGAGGTTAAGACCTGAATTAGCCATGTGACTCTTATAAGAGTGTGTGATTCCAGGGTTTTAGTCATTATTTGTAAGACGCCACACATGCAAGATGAATTGCTCCAATCAACTGTCAGGGAATGACCAGAGGGTTGTCTGTAAAAAGGCCTACCACAAAAAATATTATGCCAAGAACAAACAGCGAATCCTGGCCCAACAAAAGAGATATCGTGCAAAGAACGTCGGGATTCTCAAAACCCGTCGTAGAAGATGGTATGAAAACAACAAGGAACGACTCGCCAGCAGCCAGAGAGCCTATTGTCAACAGAACAAGGAGCACATCAGAAATTATCGAAGACAATACTGTAAAAACAACAGGGAACGGATCAACGAGTATTGGAGAAGTTACTATGCCAAGAATAAGGAACGGATCAGGCAAAGACTTCATGACCAAAAGCAAGAAAACTAGGGCAGAATATCGTGCGTTCTGGGGCCAGGGACCAAGAGTCTGTGAAACTGGAAACGAGTTTAGTTCCCAACACTTTGTGGAATACCGACGGTCAAGAGTTAAAGAGTTAAAAATTGTAACCAATTCTCTTTCGGAGCTCATGTTATTATTTTTATTATCATTATTCAATAAACGTTATAAAGACTCAGACTCTTTGTTTTTGTTTTTGTTTTGTTTTACGAGTTTTTTGAGTTACAATAAAAGTTACACGTTACACCCAAGCTGTGTCTTCAGGGTAAATGGGGGGTGAAAAAGATGACTGAAGAGTTAATCTGTTGATAATCACTTGATCCTCAGCGTCGTAGTGCAGCCACGATAGGAACAATAACCTAAACTTTACTTCGCGTACGCAGAGCATTACTTCCGTTGGGATGTTTCTACTGAACATTTCATACACCGTCTGTCTTATTGATTGAGTAATGGTCATCCACGGCAAGTTGACATAGGCATGGATGTACAGGGTAGCGTTTCCCCTTTGCTGCACGAAGATGGTGAGTCTTGTATAAAATTCAAACCAGATGGAAAGACTCGCATGGTACGGCAAGGTCCTCCACGAAACAATATTACGATTGTGAATACGATAAGGCCGTCCCCCTCGCCGATACCTATTGATGGCATTCGTTGCGTTGGTAATCCTCTCTCGTACCACCTCCTCCCAAGGTGCAAGTTGTGCCTCATCTTCATTCCCCCGAGGATTTGAGGTTTTGCAATGTCCGCACTTATCTGAGTATTGTAACTCCTGTTGCAAACATCTCTTGTGCAAAAATTTTCCACAGCAATAAGTTTTCCACTACATCGAGTCAAGGAGTCAATGACAAGGTCGCCTTGACAGATGAAACATTTGTCCTTGAACTCATCTACTTCGGGGTCAATCCTAGTAGTCTTCGACTTCTTCTAACTTCCATTTCGTGAGTCAACAAACTTTGTTTTGGTCCTTTTCAAAACGTGTGAAGGTTTTAAATAGTAGACTAAGAGGGAGTACCCCCTTATCCCTATTTTACCCCTTTGGGCGAGAAGGGAGTGGGACAAATCTAGGATTTGGAATGGGGAGTACCCCCTCACCCCAATTTTTACCCCTTCGACTGCGAAGGGAGTGGGACAAGTCTAAGATTGGTTCCCGATGAGGTCATCAGCCCAGGATGCTTTGGAACGGGGAGTACCCCCTTACCCCTATTTTTACCCCTTCGACTGTGAAGGGAGTGGGGCAAGTCTAGGATTGGTTCCCGATGAGGTCAGCGTCCCAGGATGCTTTGGAACGAATAGAAAGGTATATAAGTGCCTCGGACACAAGTCTCTCAGTCTCCATCATGGCCGCTTGTTGGATGGACCTCTGTCGTTTAGGACCACAGGACACTGTAAGTATCGATTTTGAAGTTGCATGACATTTTTTGCGTGACCCTGGCGTGATTTGTGTCGCCATGGAAATCCGTGAGACCGATCCCAGTCCTCCGTCGAGGCTGGTGGGCTGTTTTCCAACATGGCGGACTTTCGTGGGCGCCGCCATCTTGAATTCTTAATTCGGCTCCTGATTGGCTGAAATTTGTGGGGGCCATCTTGGATTTGGAAAACAATAGCATCCATTGTTCTTAATTCGGCTCCTGATTGGCTGAAATTTGTGGCGGCCATCTTGGATGTGGAAAACAATAGCGTCCATTGTTCTCCAAACAATAGCCTATTGTCTTTCTCGGCTCCTGATTGGTTACCGCACATATGAGCGTCCATTACTACTTATATTAAGATCACGGATCGAAATTAGAAAAAATTGACATTTTGAAAAAAAATTTCGGGAAAAAAATTAAATTATAACACTGCTGATTTAATAACTTTGAAGGCTGGAAAAAACATTTCAGGATACTATGATGACAATGATGGCACGTTGTCCTCAATGAAAAGTCAAATTTGCATGTTACAAATGTATCAGTCCAAATAAATGGGTTGAAAGGATGGCTGTAAAGGGGGAGATCGAGGCGCTAATTTATCTGATATTTTTTAGTTATTTAGTCTGGGAAATATTGTTTTTAAGAAGAAAATGTTAGAGAATTTTGAAAACCGATGGCTGTAGTAACTATGGATACGCCCAAACAGGTTTAAACGTTTTTTATTTTTTATTGTTAGCTCGTTTCATTTCTAACGGCAGAATTTAAGTAATAGTAATAACATTTTTTAATATATACACGTACAAGCTAAGGCGTTTTTAGAGCGTTTTTCAATTGAGTGTCGTAAAACCAAAACCAAACCATTACTTACCAATTAGACTACTCAGTCAATCTCAAACCAAAGTAAAATTGAAACCAAAACCAAAGTAATTGCCCGATTACTCTCGACACTCAATTGAAAGCCGCTCTATCGATCGTCTATATAATGATTTCTGGAGGTATTTTGAATCGTATTAGAAATTCAAATGGAAGAAGAAAAGTGTGTTTAACTTTGAGAGACTCGAAGACTCATTTAGCATTCACAGAGTTTGTATAATCAACTTTAATTGAACTACTGTTTTACATCGAGTTGCTCTTTCTATAGAAAACATATTGCGGCAATGAAATTTAAATTCCATATTTCTATCTTCTACATTCAATTCTGAGCAACGAAAAACAGCAATTTTCATAACTCCCGGCTTTCGCTTTTACCGGCTTTCTTTGTGATTAGAGAGCTTAAGCAAACCAGGCTGGCAACGGCAATGAGAACACCATCATACAAAAGGTTAAAGGAGTAGAACAATAGCTGTACACGTGCGTTATAAATCCTTTACATTTCCTTGCCGTACCCTGCACAACAACAACAACAACAGCAACGTGTAATGACTAAGTTCTGCGTATTTTACAGAACGTGAACGACGGCGGCTAATTTTGTAATTTCTAAATTCGTATTTTGATTTGGAATTTAATGCTGGCGCTACATATTTTACATGTAGCTGGAACAGATCTAGAAAATTGCAAACTTCGAAGGTAAAATATAAATTCATTTTTTGGGGGGGGCGTTGTCATCGCAGTGACTGCGTAACGTGTAACGTGTTCTAAACAATACAGAGATAGAAAACTTGGGTGTAAATTGCACCACTGTTCGCTGAGATTAGAGCTTGGAATCGCTCGTAAATCTAGCCTGAATTTTTCTGGGCTTACTCTAAAACAAACCCATACAAGCTTACTTTGGCATAGACTGCCGAAAAACTTGAAACCTAAAATAAACCATCCACGTCCCTGATAATCCCCTAATGTCGTTATAACATTGTTGCTGTATTCGATACAAAAAGGAGAATTGAGAAGATTTGCCAATCGTTTTCTGCTCCTCCCCCAAATTTTCATGCAAAGAGGGGGTGAATAGGGGTATGTAAATCCGCCGATCCCTGCCTTTTTTTCTCACCAAATCCGTCGATCCGTCAGTATTTTTTGTTTAAATCCGAAACCACGACCACATGTGGAATTAGAAGTGTAAAAGTTCAAAGGTAAACTGGTAAATGTTAATGCCATTGTTAATTTCGCACAAATAGTATAAAGAAGGCAACATGCTTGATGGCTATAACACAGTACAATTTCAATAACAGTCTCACACCTGAGTTTAAATGAGCTTCGTTCGAAAACCGAAATAATTTGGATGAACTCATTACCATACCGTGCAAGGTTGAAGAAGGATCTATGATCAAAATTTCGTTTAGGATCCAAGTTCCGAACATCAAGACAGGCACAATCCGGAATCCGCGCCAAAATTCACACTTTTTCTGTATAAGGTCGAATAACAGTGAAAACAGAACCTAAAGTTCTCTTGCTTGCGAAATGGTAAATAATAAAATCAAGTAAACACGCCAGTCACTGCATGTGACTGGCGTGTGAAATGCATCGAGTGATCAGCTGTCAGTGAGTGATCAGCTGGCCAAACAAAACTGCTGTTTATGTCATACTAGTTTTTTTTCCAAGAGATTTTGCTTATTTCTTAAAAATTAAGCAAGAATTAATCTCTTGTTGCAGAAGCTTACAAGACGTTTCTTAAGCATTTTGAGATGAAAGAAAAATATATATATTTAGACGATTCCATTGGAATATATGGGGCATCCTTGTTGGGCATAGTTTCTCGTGCAATTAACACGTGCGAATGCGCGCGCACAAACACAACATTGTTGATTTACGATGTGAAGTTTATATGAAATATATGAGCATCGCACCGGTATCGCGGAGGTCACGGGTTCGAATCCCGTTGAAGCCCTGATTTTTTTTTTCAGGCTTCTTCTTTCCAATTGCTTAAATTGGAAAATTAACTGCGATGATCATTCTTCACTTTCATTGTTGATTTACTTCACATGAAGTAATCTCAACAAGAAAATACATGGTTGTTTTTCGCTAAACGAGTACGGTGACCCCAAGTTTAAATGTATAAATTTAAATGGAATGCCCTTGACTACTGGTGAAAAACTCACCTTTCAGGTGTTTTTATTTGAATGCTTTGATTTAAAACTAGAACGATATCACACATCTTGAGGATATGCTGAGTTGAGCGAATTCTTTATTGTGTTTCATAATCCCCCATTTCCTTACAATTAAAATAGCTATTGTTAGATTAAAGTCTATTTTATTGAACTGCTCCAATATTTTACTGCGGGAAATGTTTTTCTAAGGAATATGTTAAAGTTCCCCTTTCTGATATTGAGAATGCTCATCTATTTTGCCAACAAAAGACCATTATGACCTCTGTTTTTTTATTTTGTATTTGTATTTTGTATAACGCATTTACTAAGGAGAGCAAGTTTTAGATTAATTGTAAATACACCTTTTTCTTTGGAATCATCTTAAATAATGAAATGAAAATAAAGTGTTTGGTTAACTCGAAGAAATCGCTAATATCAACCGTCGCAAAATGTTCTTCTCCTTGTGACACCAACCCAAAAACTTACACTATTATATCATTCATGAATGTTAAATGTGCGGAGTTGATTTTTTTACTTCCTCTTGGAAAGCAGTGAATATTAAGCCTACAAATATCTTTTTTAATGATAGCCTTTAACTGTTTGCGTTGTTCTAAAAAGTGAGAGTAGTATACAACAGTCCTGTAGACCATGTCATAGCTACCTGTAACCAGACAACGTTTCTTTTTTAATCCATAGCTGTATTTAAACGCATTTTGTTATCTCCTGATCTTTTTTGATCTTAAGGAGCTTTCCTCCTCAAACTTTATTTGGATTCGAATCTCACACAAATGTAAATTGGATTGCAAAACGTAATGCTCGACTACAGTTTTGTTTTGTCCAACCAGAGTATTGAATTAATTGGACAGCGGCCTTCATATGGCCTTCCAAGTGAAACTGATCTAAAATTTTATATGAGACTTATGCGGTTGCCAATGGGACTGCCAACTATCTTATTCCTAATAATACAAATGTACTAAAATTGAACTATGCATGTCGCTATCTATATGGGCCATTAAATCCAAGTAGTTATCTCTAGGTGAAGTTGAACCAGCAGATACGCCTGAAGGAAATGATGAGTCACCTAATGATACAGGAACTGCCATTAAAAGTCCTGCATCCCGAGAACCAAACCCTCAGTTAAGAGGACCGATTAAGAAGAGGTACGAGTACTAACTACAGTGCTGGAAATAAATTTCGTTACGTAGAAGGACGCACGTCCTTTCAAATTAATACTTCGGCCGGACACAGCAGGGACATTTTCTTTTGCCTGACCTAAAACTGAGTTGAAACTTTCATGAAGCAAGGGTGATGACGCTGAGACGATTTGTAATTCACGTTACGTGAGATAACTTTTAACACAATACGTTTGCAGAATTATAAATAGTGTATTACGACGGGAGGTGAGGTGAAGCAAGGCGATGCGAAAATTTGCATGCATTGCCAAAAGAAGATACTAAAATCATTTAGGGCGCTGCATTAACTTCATCAGTGTAGAATTTTAACGCCACAAACATGCTATCTGCCCGAAGCTGTGTGTATGGTTTTAATTTCCTTTTCAATTAAATGCTGTTTTGGAACAGTTATAACTTAGTAGGTTTGTCATTTACAAATGGCAAATCACAAAATGAAGCAGAAAATAATCCAGATCCCTCCAGGTTGGTTCTTACTTGTGATAAAGTAACTCAGATCACGCAGCTTAAACTTTAAGCCGAAGTGTTTAAATAAATGTCTTCAGTGTAGCGCTACGTAGTAAAAGCTCAAATAAGATACTAATGTGGCACACAACAAAATACATAGCACTAAGGCTATATGGCTTGTGCAACCGTCTGATGCAAAAAACCCAAAAAACCCAGAGGGGAAAATGGGAACGTATTCCCCAACCAAATGCAGGCGTACTAATCTCTGAGAGATAGAAGTGATTACAAAATTTCTAGACCTTCAAATATGAATTAGTCCTAAAGTAAAATTTGAAAGTTCGGGAGCTGACATAAATATATTAAAATATACTTTACAGTTTGGTTATTCCGAACGTAAGGCCCAGCCCACACTGCGTCGGAGAAATTTGAAAACGGCGGTTTTACTCCGGAAACGCATCAAATGTTTACCGTCCATAATACACCGGAGAAATTTGAAAACGCAACAATTACTGGCTGCAGAAAAGTTTGAGTGCACCCTTGAGGGTTAGGGTTAATCGCATGATTATAAAGACGTCAACGTTTTCGAAAACCCCCATTGTCAAAATGTTTTCCGTCCACACTGAAACGCAAAGCAGGCGTTTTCAAATTCCTCCGGTTTAAAGAGCGTTTTTGAAAAGCTCAGTTTTCGTGCCGTATTAGTGTGGAAGGTAGGCCTAACCGTAGAAATAAAGCTGCGTTTTCAAATTTCTCCGGCGTAGTGTAGACGAGGGGGCCTAAACGCCGAAAGTCTATTATTGGTTTTGTTTAGTTCCTAATTGGGTAAAGCGGGCCTCACGTTTATTTGAACCAACAGTAATTCACCAAACGCGATTAACTTGGCCCGATCATGAATTGTCTTGCTTTAGATATACTTCATACCCCGGTATATTAATCTTAGGCAGCGTTCACAATACGCCGGAGACATTTAAAAACGCAGCTTTATTGCTACGGTTAGGCCTACCGTCTACACTAATACGTCATGAAAACGGAGGTTTTCCAAAACGCTCTTCAAACCAAAGGAATTTGAAAACGCCGGCTTTGCGTTTTCATGTGAACGGAAAACATTCAAGTTTTAAAAACTGAACTTTCCGAAAACAATGGCGCTACGATAATCATGTGATTTCCGTTTTTAAATTACTTGATGTCGATTACCCACGAAGGTACATACTGAAGCTAAGTACACATGTACAAGAGGCTCAAACAGGTCAGTTACATTCGTAACCAGCCCCGAGAGACCCTAAGAGCGTGTGCGTGGAAGGCTAGTCGATTACAAGCCTAAAATTTACCACTTAGCCAACGTGCATCTGGATGACTTATTAACTGACCCATTGACTGACTGAATGAATGAACTACTGGCTGACTGACTGACTGACTGACTGACGGACGGACTGACGGACTGACGGACGGACTGATGGACTGACGGACGGACTGACGGACGGACTGACGGACGGACTGACGGACTGACGGACTGACGACTGACGGACTGACGGACTGACGGACGGACGGACTGACGGACTGACGGACTGACTGACTGACTGACGGACGGACGCACTGACTGACTGCCAGGACTGACTGACGGACGGACTGACTGACTGACCAACTGACTGACTGAATTAACGATTGACTCGCTGATTGCTTGACTAACTGACCGACTGATTGAGTCTCTCGCCTGAAAACTCAGTCTCAGCTTATCTCGGAACCCTGAACAAAACTTGTAATACATGATCTCATTCCTTGTCTCGTCTGAAAACTCAATCTCAACCTACATCGCAAACCTGAACAAAACCAGTATTACAGGATCTTATTTCCTGATACATGCACTGAAGGAGGCATTTTAAAAACTTGTAACACGTGTAACGTATGCTAGGTATGCCATTTTCTGCGACATTGTAGTACAGCAATGATCAATGAACTACTGTACACCAGATTAGCAAAGGCGACAAATATTAACGCAAATGTAGACAGAAAACTACAAAAGGGCGTATTAAAGCGTTCAGGAAGATATTACATCTTGATGAAATCTATCAAACACGAAAGACAGTGTTTCACAACATTTCCAAACACCGAGAAGAGCCTGAGTTGAAAATACGACGCGCAGCGGAGTATTTTTGACGAACTTCGGGGTGTTTGGAAATGCGGTCAAACACTGTCTTGAGTGTTTGATATATCTTCTCAATCGAAACACAAATTAAGGAGAAAACGGAGAAGTAAAATCGTAAAAAATTATGGGATCAGATATCCTGGCACCGTCACGGTCATGATTACCTCTGTTTAAACTTGATGCATTGTTAATGAGTTTTAGAAGAAGGACGTTAATGCATTTTTTTTTAAAGTACAATAAAAACCCGCGTATAAGAACCTACAATTTTTTGAAATCTGACAAAATAGGTTCTTGTATTTTGGGCTAGTTATTGGCAATTTAGGCTAGGTAGGTTCATAATTTCTATAACGGAGATTAAGTTGTTGATTACCAGAAAAATATATAAACTTGGGTTTGGTCCTTAAATATGCAGTATTTATTGACAACTGTATTATATAGTAAGGCTAACACAACCGCTTACAGAATGTATATGTAGTTGCAACCCCTCGATTATCAAAATGGCGGCTCGTCGGGAGAAGACCCTTGCAAAGGCTGGGTCACGTGGTACAAAATCTCCAAAAAATTTTGGCGATTTTTATCACGTGACATTTTGAGAAGACCAAAACAAAATGGCAGCCAAAGTTGAGTTCGAAATTTACCTTAGGAAGCGGAAACGTTATGGACGAGGCAGTGATGGCTTCCTAGAGAGGTAACACATTATTTTCGCTGGGTTTTTGGAAGCAGGTCGCCTATTCAAAGAATCTAGGGAGCTAGGGTTACGTAAATGATATCCAGAAATGTAAGTTGCCTGTTTGTACTTTTCCCCCTGTTGGGTGATAACCTTGCAAGTGTTTGTGTTTGTAAAGTTTTTTTGTGTGTGCAAAAGCAATAAAAATGTGAAAAAAAAAGAAGAAAAAGAAAAACTTTGCATGGAAGACTGTCTGTATCGACGCCCTGTTTGGTATTTGCAATCCTTGTGCGCGCGCTGAATCGCATTAGCAGGAACACGCGGGAAAACTGTGTTAAAAGTAGTGGAAAGTACACGATTGTTCCAACATTATATTGACCCGTCACATGCAGTAGTTTTTTTGTGCGTGTTTCTCCAACCAGGAGAAGGGCAGCCTCTCCTTTGTTATGGATGAAAATAAAGGAATTATAGAATTGATACTGCCTTCACCTTAGACAAAGGACTCAGAGATCCATTAGCATTGAGTTAACAATGGTCTTGATTTTTTATAAACTAATAGACCATACTGAAATCTGTGCTTGACCTTGATTGAGCATGTCTTTTCTTACTGTCCAATTATGAGAAGATAAAGATTGAGATTACCATTCTAGTAATTATGTATAATGAAAAATAATAATTATCTTCTGATTGTGTCGAGAAATCATATCAATTATCCTTTACTGATTAGTGATATGCAAGATTCTTACAATTGCGTTCAGTTGTGACAAACAATTCAAGTCCAGTGATTGTCTTATCATACAAAAGGATGCTTGCTTCTGAAGTTCTAAGGCTCTCACAAATTCGTTCCTGAATAAAAAGCTTTTAACACGAGATAGCGAGCGAGATTTAAAGTTTGCAAAACTCACAACAAACATTGCGGCGCGAGGTCTGCCTCGTAAAACTTTGTTTCCGTTAAGTTTAGTGAGCTGTTTGCGATATCTCTTATTTTTACCTTCGAAAGCATCCATACTTCAAGCAATTTCAAAGGAAAAAACATTTTTTAACCGCTGTGCTGGAACGTAAATGAATATTATGATGATGTTGCGATCGATCGCGCCGGCTATCATTCCAAAAAACAGCTGGAAAAGACTAATCTTCAGGTTTTCTTTGTTCTTTTGTTGTGCCAGTCTCACCTTCGGGTGTTTATGGTACTCTTCTTCTACCGCTTATGCTGCTAACGACAACAGAGAAAAAGAAAACACTGTTGCTATGCAACAGAACAGTTCACCCTTAATTCATGACTTAAACACAATGAAAGGTACAGTGAAAAGTTACCTTTAAAAAAATAGCACAGCCATTCAAAACAGTACAGTTCCAAGCCTGAAAAATCGCATCTAGTTCTAAAAGTCTCACAAACAACAGAAAACTGTTTTGAGCCACCTTAACTGCAACCCACAAAAGAACCTGTTTGATCTTGCTTGGCTAACAGGTTCTTTTATTTTTTTGGTATTAAAATGGGACATTTCTACCCGCAGGTTCTTAATCCACTAGCAGTTCTTATTACACGCGGATTTTACTGTAAAACATTACCTAACTTTTGCGACTAACATTAACGCAAATGCAAACAGGATCTTTAAAATTACAAAAGGAACATACTAAAGCGTTCAGGAAGATATCGCATCTTGATGAAAGAAGTTAATGCATTTTGTTAAAAAATCGCACAACATTCGAAATCCAGTATCTGAGAGCTGGCATGAAATGTGTGAATCGTCTACGATAAAATTTAGGACAAAATTTGTCCTTTTGAATCTGAAATTAAGACGCTTACTTATTAAGGATGCAAAAATTAACGATCCTTGAAATCAGTAACACGACAACTTAGCTCGTATTGTATTTAATTTACACCATTGCATCACAAAGCGTTTATTTCCTGTTAAAGTTATTGTTAACAAAAGGCTTTCTACTGATCTGTCACGATTGATTTTTTGCATTAATTACCCTTCATCTCTCACAAAAAGTCCCATTGATATTGAGAACAGTTTAACCATTGCGGGAACAACACTGACAACATTTGTTTATAAAGTAAACATATGGCAAATACCGCTGAAATCAAATATAGCTTTTTTTTTAGCTACGATTGTAACGTACCTAGAAACAGAATATTTTTTAACATTTTTATTTTAATATGTGAAGCCGATTAGATCACTATTGATCCAACGTATACCAGCACGATCATCGTTCCGGTTGCTCGCTTAAACATTTTCTAACTCAGACATAATAAGCTACTTCACTGATATTTAATCTTTTTTAGTTTTGAATCTGAGACGAAATGTGATTCTAATGTGCCTTCCTCGCGGGACTGAATAGGAAAAAAAATTACCAAATAATGTCTTTGTTGCCTAAAGTCAATTTTTGACCACCTTACAGACACAGGAAATGTCAAAATGTCTGCCATAATGTCTATCTTATGTTCCTTACATTAAAGTTCACCACGTTCACTTGTTTAAAGTTCTACATATGCTTACTTTCCTGTTTACTAGGTGTATGGCATTGAAACACATCAAGGAGATGAAACGAGTTTTTATACTAATCAACTTGTGTTGTCAAAAAAGATCTTTAATCAATGTAAAGTTACATCTGCCGTTCAAAATAGGCCCTTTGCACGATCCGGTCACAAGGTACGGAATTAATTATGCTGGAACGCAAGTTACACAGTGGGACTTTCAAAACAAAGGAAAGAGTCGGGCTGGACTGGTGCGGGCAATTTCCGCGTTGATGTAACCTCTGTTTCAAAATGAATGTTGGTGCAGAACCTTATTTACTGAATTTACTGAAATGAGATTTTCTCGCACGTTCATTGTCTTGCAAATCAAACATCATTTCCATATGAAAGGTTGTGCACCAGAACTCGTTTTAAAACAGAGGGAAAAGGCAACTCCGAAATGGTTTATTGTTGTTTCAGCCCGAAATTGTCTCGCATGCAGTGTGAATTACATTGTAATGCAAATGAGAAAAACTAAACGTAAAAAGGTCTATTGTTTAACTCAAGACAACGAACATGTAACACCTTAAACAAGTATCATCATCAGAAGAGAATAGGTCTTTGTATTTTACAAGCCCTCAGAGAATTTTAGCCTTAATGGTGTCGTCTGATCGCTCTGCAACTACCTGTGATACGTCGTACAGTTCTCCAAATCCTCGCACAATGTTTATACACAATCGAGGGGCACCAACGACACTTTTCTGTTTTAGGCTATCTGGAGCTCTGCAGGTTAATTTTAGGCTGTGCTATAAGCTTATTACCTATTTGGTCATTCTAGGAGGATTTGCGTTTTGGCCAATTTATTGGGGCTTTTTTGCCCATTTCTCGAAAACCTTCGGTCTTTGCGATAATCATAACTAAGGTACTCCAAACGATATTTTTATCAACCTGAAAATAACAGACATTAAATTTCTCATATCACGATATCACGTTTGAGGTGAAAATTCTCGTAAGAAAATCGAAAAAGACCGGAGGCCTTCCAAACAGACGATTTACCAAAACGATCTGTCGGGTGCCCCTGAACATTCCCCTAAAGTACACCACTACCAAATCTCTTAATTAAGGTGCGACTAACTGCAGAAGCTTTTTACCAATTTTGGTCATTATGACAAACTTTAAGACTCTTTAAAGAGTTCCAAGCAGCACGTCGCAGATGTGTTACCCTCCAAAAGTAAATAATGGGGTTTAAAGAACTGTTCACAAAGACGACTGTTTCCAAAATGGAATATTCCGCAATGTCGATAAAATCGTGTCCCCCTCGAGCCAGTCTCGCGATTTCAAAACACAGATAAGGAAAGTAGCATAAAGCAAACAGTTCTAAAATCATCAGTGAGGTATAGGTCTTTGCTTTGTATTTTAACATGTTCAGAGCATTTTGACCTGATCGCCGATCGCTGATCTGATCGCTTTGTATCCGGTTGTGATGTCGTCTTACAATTCTCCAAATACTGATGTAAATGTAACATATCACCAAGATACAGCAGAACGCGCCTGTGACCGACAGAGCTACTAGAATGGAATAGCTGCCGATAGCAAACCAAATGATTGTATTCATTACAAATTGAAACACCCAGAGTTGAATTACAGTAACAGCGACTTTCTTTTTAGTGACTATCTCGTAATAACGCAGGTGCCAGTGCAATGCGATGGACCTCTCAATGGACAGGTAAGTCAGCGTTCCTAGCGATAATGCTGTGAACAGATAAGCAAGGAACATGTGAAATTGGAACACGACGCAGAAAGCGTGGGTAGAGACATGGCGAGCGGCGAGATTTATGAAAACTAGCGTGGGCTGTAAAAATAATCCGACGCAAAGATCTGCGAGGGCTAACGATGCGACGAGAATATTTGATGCCGATTGTAGTGACAATGTTTTCCACAACGCTAGCAGGATTAGCAAGTTGGTGAGAACAGCCACAGGAGATAGAAAGCCATTGACAATACTAATCCCTGTTCCAAGAATTTGATAGTTTTTTGCATTTAACATGGAAGAGTTTGTTTGTACAGTTGCCCCAAGGACGGAACAGGAGTTGTAGCGGGACATGCTGTCGTCTCCAAAAACTTCTTGAGAGGTTTAATTTTTCGACTCGTTTGATTTCTTGTCGCTTCAGTTTGGACGGAAATCTGTTTGCAATTCTAGAAAGCGAATCGCAGAATCAAAACACTTAGCTTTGTTAGCTTTGATGTTATCACTCAATTGGTTGATATAATACATGCAGCAAAGGTGTAAATGTTGATTGATTTGCATATTTAGATACCTTGATGTACTTAATGATGTACTAATTAACATAAATTTACCAGAAACTGAAGTAATGTTACAAGCGAATGAATGTTTATCTTATTTCGAAATGTCAGACTAAGCATTAGACCAGACAAGATAGCTGGGCAGGTCAGTGGGATTTTGGGGGGTGTGTGAATGAGTCTGTGGGTGACAAGTCTGCCGCGGCAAGAGCTGGTCGATGGTTAATCCCGACCTAAAAGTTTTTGATCCCGAAAAACGGAGGAAAAGAAAGGCATCATTGAAAAGCAAATGTTTATTTTAAAATTATAATTTTTGTTTAATCCAGTATGCAATTTCCTTTTTCAAGCAAAGATCTGTAATATAATGTAGCGACGAATATCAAAATCAGGCAAGTCTTGTAGGATGTTACTAAAACTGGTTACGGGGAACGGGGAACCGGGAACGGGAGTCTAGGAACGAGTGTACAGCGGTAATCCGCCTGAGAATTCAACATGGCGGACAAAGGAAAAGAAAAGGAAACAATTTGGGGAAATGTGAGGAAGTGCTACGGTTGTAAACGTGACTTTCTACCGGCTGTGCCCCCAGATCATGAGCCCAGAACGTTCTTGTTAGAGTAGAGTCCGATTGGCACTGTGATAAACAAGGCATGAAAAGGCGCCTGGGGGAAAAATCGAATCAGTATTGTCACAAGCTACGTCCCCAACCGGTCAGGCCACAGTCGTTCTTAAATAGAATTTCAAGCCTTCATAGTCTTCTCATGTCTTCTCACTTTATGCGCTAGCTGTCATATCAATATTTAAAAATAGCAACATGCAATATGATTTCGAGGACAAGTGACATAACACATGACTGTCTTTGAACGTGGGTCGTCCGCTGTCTTCGCATTCGGCGGCGTGGCGGCCTTTCGGAGATCGGTAAGTCAGGTGGCAAATCAGGTGAGCAGCAGATAAATAACCTGTGGCCTGGCCGCTTTGTTAAAGACAAAATATATGAAGAAACAATCAAGGAATATTCCACAACAATGCTAATGTTGGTGAAAGATGACCGCGAAAAAGCGACTGCGTGACACTCGGTATGTTTTCAGATGACATGTCACGTATCAGACGAAAAACAGTCTTTATTCTTTGTCTGCGTTTTGTACCCAGTCTGCAGTCTACATTTTGTACCTGTCTACAATTTGCACCCGGTCTGCAGTCTGCATTTTGTACTGACCTATTAGGAAAGCATGTGATAATACCGATTCGATTTTCTTCCCAGGCGCCATTTCATCCATTGTTTAACCCAGTATCATATTGGACTCTGGGGCACAGCCAGTAGAAGCCCACGTTTACAACCTGACACTTCCTCACACTTCTGTTCCCTTTTCTTTTCATTTGTCCGCCATGTTGAATTCTTAGGCGGATTACCGCTGTACACTCGTTCCCAGACTCCCGTACCCGGTTCTCCGTTATCAGTTTTAGTAACGTCCAAGTCTTGTAATGTTGGCTTCGAATTCTCGCAGTTAACAGTCTTATTTGAGCCAAGAAATTGAAGTTGGAAACATTGTAGGTGTTATTAATTTTAGCCACTGATGGTCCAAAACTATGATCTATAATGAAACAAGACAGAAAAGGGAGGGGTGGTGTGAAGAACCTTAGCTTCTTCACGTACGAATTTTAAATGCGGCTCTGTACGAAAAAAACCTCTAACACCAATTATCCTCAAATACGGACCGCGCTTTGTTTCAATAACATCTATTTTCTGTTTTTCGTGGTCGAAAATGCAATTACACAAAAGAAAGAAAATGCTTTGCAGTTATGCAACTACGCTCCATACACGTTAGAATAACCGCCTCTAGCTTTGCAACAGCACACGGCAGCTGACAAGATGTCTAGAATTATCTGTGACTTCCAGAATAGGTACTGTGATGTAAGTCTTTTCATACAAAGTGATCCAGTTAAAAACATGTTTTGTTGATAATACATAAAACCTGACCAATTCCATTACTTCCGCTCTCCACACTCTTTGCAAGTCCTCATGTTCGAAACGAACAACCGCGGGTCCATAAGAAAAAGTTAAATGACGGAAATGCGAAAGGTGAAAGTTAAAGTAACTTCGAGTGCAAGCGAGAGTAGTTGAAGACTGTACAATTCTTTTCCCCTTCTTTCCTGACTGAAGAGGAATGTTACGTTACGACCAAAATATGGTTTGTAAAGGAGACTTAAAACCAACATGACTCCATTTACGGGAGAAAAATCCATAAATCAAAGAATTTTTTATTGAATCACCAAATACATTTCAACTTATTTTTAAATCGTGAAAAATTATAAATTCAAACATCACCCGGCAGTTGGCTAATTTCGCTGCTGTCAATCATAATCACTAAGGCAACCGACTGCAAAGTGATTGGAGAGAAATTTGAGCGACTCAAAAACAGGCCAGGTGACGTCACTCGATAAGCAATTACGTCGCCTTGGTAACAATGATTGAATTTTTGACATTTTTACTTCGCGTATTCATCCTCCATTTCACTCCCCACGGATATACAAGGCAGGAGGGATGGATGCCAGCTCTTCGAGTTTTTTCCCGGTTTTGAAAATCGGATTTACCCTGTGATGCTACAACGTTTAGTAGCTCCAGGAGCATATCACCTAGAATGGGCGATGTACCTCTGGTAGCTCTTAATAATGATAATGATAACGATAACGATAACGATAACGTTAAGGTTACTAATAATAATAAGTGATAACGATAATGATAATGATAACGATAGTTATAACGATAATGATAACGATAACAATAATGATAATGATGAGCTCTTCATCCATTCATCGTGTACAGCAAGTTGAAGGTTTTCAATAAAACGCAAAAAAAAATTTGATGTGTCTTCTTGGAATTTACAGAAATCTAGGGGAAGGGAGGTTCAAATCATATCGCCCACCCCCTTAGTTTTAATAAGCCACGGAGCGTATTAGTTTGCTTTCACCTTCGAAGGTTAAAACTACTTTCTAATAAAGTAAAGCCTGGGAATAAACCAGAAATCTATGATTTAACGTATAAATGATTAGTTTACAGTTTACTCTCATAATCGATGTTTGTGAAGGAACTTTGGTTGAAAAATTAACCCTGAGTAAAGTAAGCGTAACTTAGATTCTCTTGAATGTCAACATTGATTGATCTGGTAACTATGGTGAGCAATTAATAACATATCAACTAAGTATGAATTAAGCCCGAGGGCAAATATTAACCCGGATTCCATTCTTAGCTCGTAAAATAAGCTCCGGAATGAGGTCATCAACTGGCACGATGTTGTCAGGACCAACTGATAACTTGAACCTGTGCAAATATAAAAAAAATCAATGACTGAATGACTGAATGAATGAATGAAACAATCAATCAATCAATTACTCAATCAATCAGTCGATCGGTCGGTCGGTCAGTCAGTCAACCAATCAGTCAGTCATAAAATCAATCAATCAATCAATCAATCAATCAATTAATCAATCAATCAGTCAGTCAGTCAATCAATCAATCAATCAAGCAAGCAAGCAAGCAAGCAAGCAAGCAAGCAAGCAAGCAAGCAACTAATCAGGAGAGGATGATGGGTTAGACAGTTAATTCCCATGTGGCCTTATTTCTTAAGTAATCCGTCATAGGTTATTTTTGGACATGGCACCCAGTTCCTCCTCTGAAAATGTATTAAGATCGTTGCGTGGATGTTTTCGTGGATAGTAAAATTACGTGTAAAGTCGCTTAGGATGTCCACGTGAGTACAATCCCGCCAATGGGATTGGCTACTCAAAGACCCTACTGGGATTACGAAACCGAGAGTAACCTATAACTTGAGAAGGATAAACTTGGGAATGAGGCCTACATGTGGGACTAACTGTCTTACGTTTTATCTTCTCTTGAACAATGTATCAAGCGTATAAAAACCAAAGTGGCGCTGCTTAGGGAATTTTAAATGTCTCTTAGCGTTTCAGGTGAACATCTGTAGCCAAGATTTTCAAGCATATACCTCAGTAATTTTCAAAAAATCTTAATCTTAGACCATTCCTCCAGGAATCTAGGACCATTTTTGCAGCAAGGGAGAATTCCTTTAAAGTGCTCGCCATGTTTTGAACTTTTTTGAAAGCGCTTTCATTTCCGGTTGATCATGAACGAACAAAATCAAGAAAATACATAATACTCACTTGCGAAGGATCATTGCCAAGGAGACTTTGATTTGCGACAAGGCAAAGTTTTGTCCAATGCAGTTCCTGTGCAAGAAAGAGATAAATGTTTGTTTTTGTACTTTTTTAATTCTGTTTTTAACGTTTCCCGCAATAGTTGCTATACATAGCAATACACGCACACTCCAAGTACAAGGGAACCTTTTCTAGATTCTGCACATGTTCCTGTTCAGATTTATATTGACAAGCGCATTACAAGATTACAATTGTATAAATAACCAGTAGAGGGCATTTGGCGCAAAAAATATATACACAAATATTTCTTCGCAAACATTATCTGCTCCGAGAAGCAAGTAATTTTCTGAGAGCGACACTCGAGGAAAACTGTGAGCTTCGACCTAGGAACAGCGTGTTTTACATATATGCGTCTGGAAAGTTTAAACGACTTAAATCAGGAGAAAAAATTCGCATCCAGTTTTTGAAATCAAATAACATTTTCTTCATATCTTAGACCAGTTCTTGTGAGATTCAGTCACTTGAAACCTAACTGTCAGGAACATCAAATTTTTCAACTAGTTTACCCGCGAAACTCATGACGGAATAACTGAGCCATGTGTAATTTAAAGACTGATGAATCGTGGGCTTTCATCAAAGTTCAACCAAAAAGGAGCAAGGATTGTTAAGCCTGATAAACACTGAGGCAGATTTCAGAAGACCAACTTGAAAACTTTGAGCTACATTTTCAAGAAGCGCTATTTGTGCCCTATAAATACAAACCTCTGGATCCTTCCAGACATGTGGATTATGGTGTAAAGCGTATACATTGGTCATCACCCACGATCCTAAAAAAAGAGAAACTGAACCTATTCAGGTCGTTGTTTTCACAGTGGAATACGAAGTAAGAAAAAAACTAAGTACTCTACAATTTCAATTTGCAATCTAGTTGGTAACGTAAATTTCCGAAGAAATTTTTTTAGCGCTATCAAGAGTTTTTTTTTTGAAGAGTTTTTTTGGCGCTAAGAAAACTGAAAGCTTAGAAGGAGCCACGAAGAAAGTGACTAAGGGTCAAAATTATAAAATTCCTTGTTTAAACTAAGTTTCTGATTGGTCATTTACAAGAATCTATCGACTAAGACTGCAATTTGGAAATTTTAGTGCGATGTTCCGGGAGGGGGGGGGGGGGGGGGGAGGAAATTGAAGTACTGGGAAATTTTGGTTTTTCAAGAGAGAGAAAAACTGGAGTACTGCAGAAAACCCCCGGAGCGAGGAGAGAACCAACAGCAAACTCAACCCACATATGGCACCAGAGTAAGGGTTCCGGTTAGGTTAGGGGAAGGTTAGTACCTTCTGGTACAAGATGGCCGTCAATTTCGTACGTCTTGTTCAATGTGCGACTGATGATGGGGACAGGAGCAAAGATCCTTGTTGTCTCTTTGATACACATGTGTAGATACTTCAGCTTGCCAAGTTGCTTCCTGTGAAAACAAAACAGAGCTTAAGTATCCTGAAGAACTACCAACACATGCCTTCATCCAATCTCTTGCGACGGGATTAACTGACTGGGAAACAGATGGCTAACGCTGAAAACAGTTTCTGTTTTATGAGTAGTTTACAATCTACACGTATATTAAAACTCAAGTGAAAACTATTTGTATATAATAGCACCTTAGTGAGGTACAGTTTATTATTATATAGACACGAGTATTTTACTGGAAAACACACCACTCGTAAAATACAGACGAAACTACAACCGGAAAAAGATTGTCGTATTTTCCATATCCTCACTACTCGCGACAGTTCCTATCACGTTCGCTGAGTAAGAGATGGAGAAATGCGCCCGCGCTTGAGGGCGTTGGAAGTGTAAAAGTATATGAGGGAAAGGAAGAGAGGGGAAATAAGAAGCGCGGTAACGTGAAGACGCACGTTACCGCGCAAGTGGAGGCGGCGTGGCCGAGTGGTTTAGGGCGCTGGATTTGAAATCTGGAGGTCCCTGGTTCAAATCCTCCACCAAACCGCTATCAGTGGATTTGTTCTCGGTAGCCCCGAGTTCAACTCCTCCACCGCGTTGTGTAACCAGCCAACTGGTCAGCCTCCAACCAGTTGGGATTCTTATTAGTTTATGTTATATTTGAAATATTTATTTATTTACAGTGTCCCCAATTAGCACATTTAAAAGTGCTAAATACATTTGACACTTAAATAAAGTTATTATTATGTTATTATTAAGCAAGCGAGAAAGAGAGACAACATGTTGCAGTTGCCAAGAGCCATAGGAGTCTCACACGAACTGGACTGAAATGAGAAACGGAGCTCTTAGTTACACTCGCTTAGTAAGGGACTGGTACGAATAGTAATTTCAAGTGGTGTAGTTAACTATGCTGTACAAGACTCTTATATTGCTAAGCCTGTACAGTCTGACCTCCACTGAAGGCCACCTCTTTACAAAGGCCACTTTCCTCTGTCTCCAAGGTGGCCGTTGTGGCGAGGTTCGTCTGCAGTATATACAAAACTTCAGTTTATGATCATTCAAACGAAAGCTATTTTCCCAATACTTTCATGTGATGGTCTTTTTTTTTATTAAGAAACCCGAGTTTGAAACTTTTTCCTTAACTATGAATAACCTCTAGTTCCCGGCCTTACCAGTCCAATTCCTCTTTGTGCCCAAACACTTCATCAATCTCTTGTTGACACTTTTCTTGATGTTCTGGAAACCTTGCCAGGTTGTATAGAGTCCACGAAATAACTGAGAAACGTAATAAAAAATGAAGCGTCTTATTGACCAGAGAGGCTGAAGAATAAGAGAGTTAATCTCTCACGCAGGCCATATTCCCAAGGTAAATCACTTAAGTTAATTTCAGATTAATCCCGGCTTCAAAATCCCAGGAAGGTCTCTGCCACATTTAACGCTGCCGTGGGCTGAACCTGAACCCTACTATGGTAAATAAGAGGTGGGACTTTGTTGTTGTTGTTGTTGTTGTTCATGTTGTTCACCATAGTTGGGGGATGTTTTAAAAATTTCGCTTAATTGTTTAGAGCGTGTTCAGTATTGAAAAAATCAAAACAACAACAACGACAAACTAGCCAAAAATTGCGTTTTAATCGTAATTGAAAAAAAGGAAATCATCACTCTTCATAAAAACTCTATAAGTACATGTAACACTGTCGAGTCCCACATAAAAGAGATGATCAAATTTCAGTTTCATTTCCCACCGAGCAGTTTTCAGTGTTAACGTACATAGAGGACAATCTGTATATAAGTACATACCGCTGGCCGTTGTATCGTGTCCTGCAAACATAAACGTCACAGCTTCCCCTACAATTTCTTCGTCTGTCAAGCCGTTTCCTTGTTCATCCTAACGAAGCATAATTCAGGGAAACTCAGCAAAATAACGAGATTTTCGTAAAGTAGTCTTAATTGTCCCGGGACTCGTTGCAGGGACTAGTTGCTGGCAATTTTCCACTTGTGTGTGCAGAACTTTAGTCTGTTAGTATACATGTAGATTTTACTTTGCAGTCAGTACGAGGGATCAGCCATTTCAGGTCGGTAATTGATCAAAGCAAAATTTCTCTTTGTAATGCAATGCAATGTTAAGTAGGCAGCGATGAGAATAACCGTTTTGATCAAAATTAAAAAGGGATACGATATTGATGTTATAAACCAAATTTTCGAAGGTTACACAAAAGAAACGTGTGGCAATGAGTAATAATTAGCTTGCACCTCCTCCACACTTGGCTATAGGGTGGGACTAACAGGGTTTAAAGTCTTTACCTTTGCCTCTGACAAGATATCCAGAAAGTCTAAGTGCTTCTTTTTCCTGGGGTTTTCCTTCTCTGCCTGATGTAGAAGGAAAATATTCAAATAAGCTGATGTAGCATCAATGAATCGCTCTGTCTGCGTGACTGTCTGCGCTCTGTCTGCGTGCACGCAATCATAGATTGTTATATGTCTTTTGTTGTAAATTAAGGCCCTGTTTATATGGAGAAGAGTTGTTCCTTGTCGGAGAAACACCATCCACACTAAGCCATCCCGGGCAAGAGAACTATATTCATAACCCGTAACTAACTTACCCTGTTTACAAACAGGCTGACCGTTTATGTGAGAAAAGCCACGATATAAAAATTATATTTAGACTTACGTTATCTTTTAGAGCATTTCTTCTGGCCTAGATGAGTTCATTCGCTTTAGCGTGAGCAAAAGCACAATTCTTGAAAAACTTTCTTCCATCAGGAGTCAATTTATAGACGTTATCATTGTGAAGAAGGGGATTCCTGTAAGAAAGCAAATAACGCAGTGAATTTATCCTACGGTTCCTTTGTTTTTGTCTAGAGGGAGTAAATGACAGTTATTTGTGTTCAACAACTGAGTCCACAAATTTTTGCGTTTTTCACAGCTTTAGTACATTAGAGCACTATTGTCGACAACTATAATTATTCCAGGCTGAACTAGCGTGCACTAAATTGCTTGAAACAAAGATGGCCGCATGACGTAGATATCAACTACCGTCTCAAAGACTGTAGTGAAAAATTTGTACATAACGTAATTAAACTGCTGGGTTTGTTAATGACAATGAAAAGGACAAGGTTTTATTCACTGAGTTCAATTAAAATTCTATCATCGTTAAATTGCTTTACAAGCTGGCTCCTTTGAGATTGGATATCTTTAGGTCGTTCACAACTAAATAGTTGCAAGAATGTGTTTCTAGTCTGGCACAGCACTATGTCTCCGATATGTCACTAACGGTAACTTGTTGCAAGAGATTATTTTTACAATAACTGGCTAATTTCTCGCGCGCTCACTGGCTTTTTTTATCATTATTAAGAGTACAGACGGATAAAATTTTAATTTATGCAGGCTTTTAAGTTTAACTTTCAGCTGTCAAACTGTCAACTTTTTAACCAATGAGATTTTATGGACTTTTTTAAACAATCAATCAAAAAGCGAGAAAAGCTATTGACAATGTTAGCGTCATTTTGAATAAAATTCACTTATCTTCGTTTACGGCAAGTTTACGGCGTCTTTTCCTCTCATTAATTCCCGACATTTGACCATTTTGGGGTCTTGCTATTGTAAAAAAACAATTGACGTCAGTTTGCTGCGGAACCACTCGCAAGCGGCTCGTGGTTCCACAGCCACTTTGACAATGTTATGACGCAATTTATCATCAATAAGAGGACAGACGCGTAAAAAACTGACTTCAATTTGTTAATTCGCTGACGAAAATGTCTCCATATATGGTGGGGGTGGAAAAATGTATCATGGAAAAAATTCAGCTGAGATGAAAAACTGCAACACAAATTTATCATAACTGTTCTTACATCAGTCTGTTCAAAATCTGGCTTGAGGCTTCATAGACGACAACTATATAAGGATCCTGTTTTCTGAAAGGTAAAAGAGGAAACGAAAAGTTTAGAGTTAAGCTAAGTATATAAGGCTAAACCAGTTCAATTTAACACTTGCAGCCCTTAGCCATTGAGCCTTTTTATGGCAGCCATGTTTAAGGGATACCAAACAATAGGGTATGTTTGTATTAGGAAAGAACTCATTTACCGAAGGAAAATGTTTTATTCTTTCGGAATACCAGTATGAAAACGCTCCAAATCAGATACTTGCATGCTAACGCCATTGTTTACATTATGTTATAGAAAGCGCATACGTAATTTAGTTGCTTGTTTATGCGTACGATGCAAACTAAGGACAATTTATCCGATTTTAAAACAGACACCGTAACTAGACATAGCGTCCAAAATTTAGTTATAATGCTAAGTTAGAATGGAGGGGTTCAGAATCTGCTTCAAACGATACATTAAGAATTTTTCATTATATCTTAAGGCTGCTTTGACACTCTTGCTACATACGCAGGAAAACTCATTAAATATGACGTTCCTTGAAAAAAAATATTCCTAGCACTCTGTCGCTTTCTGCTGCAGAAACCGGGATAAGTTCCGGCCTGATGGGCCACTTGCAGACTTTACCCTTAATTACCTTTCGACATGTTCTTCTTAGATTTGCGTTAGTTTCTAAAAGGGACAGCCAAAATTAATCTATTGATTTTTTTTTTTTTTGATTGAAAATATTTCTGGGGACAAATAAGCATGGCATATCATTGTTTAGAAAATCGCTGCTTTGAGAGTCATATTTTCACAGACATGTTTTCCCGAATTTTCAATTTTCCAGTCATTTAACGAAAATGTTTCACTTTCGTACAGTGACGTTAAAGAGATAGCTGTAGCATGCATGTAGGACTTACTCTTGAGTCTGACAGTTGCTTCTGTAACTAAGGGCACACTTCAAAATGGAATCCAACGTCATCAGACTCACGTGATGGAACAACTCCACCTGACCACTTCCCTGCGAGGTCCACTTCTCCTGAAAGAGCAGATTAACGTATATTTAGAAAAGCTTTGATGGTGAAATTCGTTAGTGACCGTTAACGTCGTAAGTCCTAGAGATATTTCTAAAATTTGCTGCTTCTACTGCTGAAAAGATCTGTCAAATGAAAACGAATTAAATTTTACGACGGCGTCTTTAAAACTATGCTATTTTCATTAGGTCAATGAAAATGTGTTCACTATACTAAGGATTAAAAGTCCTCATTTTCATTACCTCCTCCTAGTGGGCCTATGTTTTGTTTAGTAAAAGTAACCTAACTTCAGTATTAGAGTTTAGTCAAAGACTACTGGTACACTTGTCTTTAGAGATTCACCACTGTGCATCAATATGTGTTAAGTCACTGAGTTGGGAGAATTAAGAAGTTCATTCCCAATATGTCGTGCGCGATGCCCTGAGCATGACGAAACAGCTGTCTGCTGTTACATTTGTGGATAAGCCAGTCTGGAGAGGAGCAAATTCACATGACTGAGTGTAGTGAGTCCTATTTGATTAACATAATAGTCTCCTTATTTCTCAGGTTTATAAGCGCTCACTTTAAATGAAAGGAAAGGAGTTAAGTTTTTACTTCAAAAATTAACATGTATTTCTTGTTTTTCAACTGATTGATGGAGTGAGTGAGTAAAACGATCGCCGTGGAAACAGCCTGTTATCGCTATCTTCGCTTCGTTACGTGTGTACCAGAAGTACGTTGTTAGACTCCGTGAAAATTCTGACGTATGGTTTCAGGATCTCAAAGTGGAAGGCTGGAGTGACAAGTCTTCTCATTCGGAACTACTTGTCTCTCTCTGACTTTACCAAACCATCCCCTGTGAAACGAAAGAAGAACAGTTTAATACCTGCAGAATTTGGAGGGCTTCTTACAGCAAAAGCAAACCCTCTACGTTCGAGCCTGTAATGGACTATGAGGCCTCTACTTCTCTTCGGTTTCCCTTGCATGAAGCGACTAGGAGTATTTCTACTTTCTCACAAAGACCAAGACGTAAAGCATTTCATCCCTCCAATATCGAAGGCCTTAATAGTGGACAATCTTAGACCCCTGTGTCCTAGACAAAATAAAAGGCTTCTTCGTCAGTGCGAAGATAGAGTTCTAGGTGTTAACAGACTTCAAGAAAAACTCCTTGATTTAAACAGAGAACTTGTTCTATAAACCAAGCTGGTAACTAAACAGATTAACTCACCAATAAACGGCCTGACCAGATTGTACACAAATCTTTCCTTAGGTGCATTGCTCGACTGAATGACTTTAATGGTTTCGGGATGACACAGGACAACCAATGATTTGAGAGGACCGAACCACAGGCGGTAACAAGTTTTAAATTCAGTAGCACATTTTACATGGAATTTAAGACCATCTCCATCGAACTTCGCCTACGAACGACAATGTTTTAATCGTTAATTTAGAGCAGGTATGTGCTCCAAAGGTTCTTAAACAGTGACCTTTTTAAGACAGGGAGCACAAATCATCGAAAAGTGGCAAAAGGCTACCCTATATATTTTTCGACTTACAACTTCAAAACCATATCCTATAGGCGAATCTTTTCTGATGTCATTGTTAACATTTCCTCTCATTAACATACGACTTTGCGCAGAGAAGGCATCACGCTAGACACGAATTGACTACAAACATCTAAAAAACTTGTGAAACTTAGTAACTGGTGGAATTTGCGGCTCTTTAGGTGTAATATTTGAGGAGGAATTGGCTTTCAAAAACTGCAAAATTTCTGGGTCGCAAAAGTACTAAGAGCTCATACATTCTTTTTAAAAATTCTAAGTTTTTAAACACGCGTCATACAGAAAGTATTCAATACATCGGGCTCAAATTCCTTGGACATTTAATCGTGCTATTCCCTTTCAATATCCAGAATTAATGTTTTTGTAGCTCCATCATGCAGAAACTGTATCGCTTATGCCAATGAGACAAACATTGTAAACAAAGATTCTCCTATTCGGTAGCACATTTAAAAATAAAAACTATTCTGTAGCACACGCCTATTATATATGATTCAACGTAGATATGGGAAGACCCCCGGGTCAAAGATGCTTTGTTGGGACTATAGCAGCTGTATGCCCGTTATTGGAGCCGAGCATGCCTGGAAATTATTTAGCAAGTATGTCCCGGATGTTGTGTTGCCAGCGCAAAATTTCATGGCATATTCTAAGCGAAAGAGAAGATGACACTCCTATGCTATCTAAGAAAATAATGCATTTTTTAAAAGGGCTAGAAAAATTGCCGTCAAACGTGCATCGTTTTCTTTCATTATATGGCTGTCTCACAAGGAATGGGAACTACCGAATTCACGAATTTGATTGGCTGAAATTGATATTGACCGCGGTCTAGATTTTCCCATCTAGACCGGCATCTAGACCGGTTACATTTTGCGGTGAAAAGTTGCAAACTAAATTGCAAAAAATATGGACTATTTTCGTCTAAGAACATTTATTTCTGGAATTGCCAAAAAGCCTAATGAAAAAAAAAAAAAAAAGTAAAGAGGACGAGCAAACTTTGGAAAATCTAAGTTCAGCTCATTGCCGTTCGCAATCAAAATCACAGCAAGTACAAACCAATTACATTAAACGAATTAAATTGTTCTTGTTTGCCATGTAATAAACATCTTATTAATCGAGCTTAGTCGGTCTGCATGTGAGAATCTTGATCTCGGTCGTGTGCACAGACCTCACTGTGTTCGGTCTGCATTCACCACTTCGGTTAAGGTTCTCCCATACAGACCTCCTGCTCGGTTGATAAGAACTAAGGAGAACATGAACACCACCTTCTATTTGGTATATGAAGTAGAATCAGACATTTTCAAGCCCACAGTGGAAAAGTTAAGTTTTAAAAGTACATTTAAAATAGTAAGAGACCAAACTTACGTAATCGAGATGTCCTTTAAGCCAATGGCCTTCAGGTCCGGGTACACCAACCACTGATCATGTAGCCATTTTCCTCTGTTGTACAAAGCTAATTACGAAGTTTGCTAAGAACGCAAAGCCCGCAGACACTACCACAAACCACCACAACGAAGACGAGCTTGATTCGAGAGAAAATCTCGAGACAAAATCCGTTAACAGAAGCATAATTCTCTGAACGCGATATGCTAATAAATCTTGGATCAGTTGTAACAAAATACTTCAACTGTTTTCTCTAGAGTTGTCTACGATTTCGTCGCTTGGTTTCCAGGAAATTCAATTTACATTCAGTATGAAATAATACCTTTTCGAGCGTCAACATGAAATGAGTTTTAATAGTGCCTCTGAATGAAAACTAAGCCAAAGTAAACTTACTAGACTTACTAGCTTCTGGCTTTTGTTCGCTGCACAATTACTTTAGATATCTTTGTTATTTAAATCACTGTTTTAGGCGAGCAAGTCTAAAAAATAGGAAGCAAAGGAAATATAATCAACAGCACTTTTCGAGAGATTTGAAGATTTCAATTTTGGATTCTTTTGGAAACGGGCGGGAACTAGGCTGAGAAACCCAACACACACCTTGGGCCTCTACAAAAACACGCTAAATGCTGTATTGGCTAATTAAGTAACAACTTTATTTACTCAAGACAAAAACATGACAGCTAGCACAAAGTTGAAGAGCCATTAACCATCACTAGGGATTTCAATAAAGCCCCTTCTACATGTACACTACGCCTGAGGAATTTGAAAACGGGGCTTTGTTTCTACGGTTAAGCCTACCGTCCACACTAATCCGTGACGAGAACGGAGCTTTTCGAAAACGCTTCTCAAACCGGGAGAATTTGGAAACGCCGGCTTTTCGTTTTCGTGTAGACGGATATCATTTTGAAAACAAAGCTTTTTGAAAACGATGACAGCACGATAATCACGTGATTTCCCTGACCGAGTTTTCCTCAAACACAAATCCAAAATGACCGGTGATTGTTGCGTTTTTAAATTCCTTTGGCGTAGGGTGAACGGAAAACATTCGACGGCGCGTTTTCAGAGTAAAACCTTCGTTTTCAAATTCCTCCGGCGTAGGGTGGATAAGGCCTTAACTAAACATACAATGAATAATTGGGATTTGAATCTGTAAAATCAGTAAGCTTTAACAACAAAATAACCATCGTTGAAGCTATACATAACATTGTCCAAAAGTTTCTTACATTTAGAGGAATTTTTTTGTTAAAGAAAGTCTTATTTGATATTCACAAAATGCGTGTTAACAAGTTTTTGTGACAGACTAAACAAAACCGCTGACATCTCATTATTTGACACTTCCACCATTTCTATTAATATTGATTGGCGAACGTTTAGTGTAACATTCAGCCGTATTATTTCAATTCCCGATGGGGGATGGGGAGATGGGAGAAAGAAAGGATCTCCTTTATACGTATGGAATCGACGGGGATGCCTGGCTCATGTTTTAGACGTTACAAAAATTTGCTTGAGTTTGTACAAGGCACAAAAAGATGCCCACATGCCTTTTTTCCGGCCCTCATTTCCCCACTCGAGAGATTGAGACAAGCTCGATACCGAGCTCCTTTGTCAAAGGGAGGCCAAGAAGAGAGAGCCCGGGATCAGGATTGGAAATTTGAAATTTGATGTCGTGTCTCTAAGAGATATGCGTGGTTGAGGCTCCGCAGTTTTGAATTTTTCGCGCTCAAGTGACAATCGATCAGCACACCAATCTCAAGTCATCTCTGTGGTCAAATGGAATTCTTGAGGGTTGAATCTTTCAAACCAGCTAAAAGCAAACTTTCACGCTAGCTAAAAAAAAACGAGCTGGCTTCGCAGACTTTTGTTTTTGTGGTTCGAAATGTCAATTTTACACTCTCTATGAAAGAACACGACACTTTTTTCTAATAATATTTACCTCCCTGAATAGATCTAATGGCCTTATCTTAAAACACTAAGGCACCTACATTTAGAGCGAAAAGGTGGGGCCGAAACGTCACAAAAGATATTTTTCTTTCGCCAAGCTTCTTTTTTCGGCTACTTATTTTATTCTAGGTGTCTTCCTTGTCGCGACTTGTTCAAAGCGCGTCCGAAAACGGTTCATTGCATTGCGTCTCGTGTTAGCTATTTACAATAAATTGCTGGTTGAACTAGGAAACATGTTCGTTTAGCCGGAAATTCATTACATTTATCTTTATCTTTCTTTATACACGGTTAAAAACTCATCAGGATTACAAATACAATGAGGTGAGCTCGTTGTTAACACGAAAAAGTCTAGACGACGTGTTACAAAGTGACCTAGCTATAAGGTTTGCTTGTTATATCCAAACTTGTTGCCGGGGTACACTTTATTTGTTTGTACATGAAGCTACTCGCGATATATACCATAAATCGTGGCTACGGCATACAGGGAAGGACTCCTGTAGGAGGCGGTCGCACATCTATCAAATCTCTCATCCATCACACAACGACTAGCAATACACATTCCTTGACTTTGCAGCGGTCCCAGATAAACCATACACACAAACTTGAATCTGTTAGAACCCAAAGGCTTTACACTATCATTCAATTCCTCGCTCGCTTTAAGAACCAGTTCTCGGCATTTTTCCCGCTCGTACCTCACTCCGTGGAAGGTGCGACGCAAAATGTCTTCGGCGAGCTTTCGGGCTCCGTCGGAATTGAACGAGATGTCGGGACGCATTTTGTACGAGTTCTCCATGTTTGGAGTTACCGTGTTAAAGTTATCTTCGTCCAAGGACAGTAAGATCGATGATGGCGGGCTAGGCAGTGCTCGGCGTCGGAAGTTTCCTGGTGTTTTCAGAACACCGCGAAGTGGAAACTCTGTAGATGAACTGCCTTCCACTGATGGTGCAACAGAGCTTGCCATATTTCACTGCAAACGTAGATGTGGTCTCGGAGATGTCAAAGTTTGTGTTTAGATGGAACACTGCCTTCAGTAAGACTGTTGGATATCGGAATGCCAATTTACGAGTAACATTCATTAAATAAACTGATGTAACAACTTTTTGTTAAGTTGACGAGAAAATGACGCTGCGTCATATATTTACGTAACGACGCGATCCAGTTTAGACCGTAAATTTTTCCGTTTGTTTCGGTCTGTTGCTATCTAGGGGCGAATGTTAATTAGCTTACTACATCGGTGTTTCACTCGTTTTCGCTGGATACATAAATTCTCCTTTCTAATTGTATAGTGTTCTTTTAGTATTAGATCTAAGATTTTAGTAGCACATCAGCAAAATCTCCTAAGTCGATGATTTTCTGTGTTCTCGCAATCTATCTGTTTAAAAAAGTCTTGATCTTTCTATAGAGAATTAAGCTGTTGGGCTGCACTGAGAAACTTTCAAAAGGGTCATTAGAGAAGCTGATTAAGATTGACTTAGAAAAGAGACATCTTTTGAAGTGAAACAAAAGCATTTGGTTTTGAAGAGCTCAAGTTTATAAGCCCACTAATAAAGCATTTGTAATCATTTTTTCCAGTCGAATTATTCAGTGATTGGAAGCTTTGTTCTCCCATGTGTTTACCACATGCAAGCTAACAAGCTAAGAAGTTTGTTTATTTTGACTATGGTAACAGACCAAGACTAGACAAAACTGAGTAAAAATCTGTGACTCTTCAAATTTTCAAGAAACTCCTTGCGTGTTTATTGTCACAAGTGTTAGAATGTTTCAACTGAAACAATTACTGAGAGACTCTTAGCTCTTAGAGCGTAACCTTTCTGAGCGAAGAGCAGACGCGGTGCAATCGAATTTGATATCATTATCGCTCGCAGATGAGGTAGAGAAATCTAAAGCGCTGTCCATACTTATACGTTTACGTCTCTAAACCACAACTACAAAGGTAGTTGCCTTATCTGTGGTTTCAGAGTCTCGTGCAAATGTATGATTCACCATTAACCCATAAACAGATCTCACTGATTTAAGGTGTTATAGTTCATCCTAACCCTAACCCTAACCCTAGACCCTAAGCCTATTTTTAATACATCTACTTGGCCTTGAGAGTTCCGGCCCCTTAAAGGAGCTCAGTCACGGAATTTTGAGTTATTTTGGCCACGTACAAAATTGGCTTTAAAATTTGAAAAAACCTGAAAATAGTAGTTTACTAAGATAGAAAACACAATGGCAAAGAGATAATGATAAACCATAAAGAAACGAGGGTAATTAAAGATGAAGAGGTTAACATGGATTACAATGTCACAATCAATTACAATCGACGAAAGATATAGGCTAAACTTTTCAACTGTGGCGTCTAATCCTCGATTGTGATGCTAAAATACTCGCTACTATTTTTTAAAAAATACATCTATACATCTATAATATATATCAGAATAAAAAGAGTCGGCATCACAACAACAACCACGATGTGTACTACTAGCATATAAACTAAACATTACGCGAAACGTATTGTCTCATTAGAAAAAGGCACAGGACGATAAATCCTTAATGGAAGGATTTTGTCGTTCATTTAATGTCATTATAACGTTGTGGACAGCTTGAAAAGTGTTTCTATCCCTTGATCTGAACAAACATCAGTTTGGCATCTGTTTTCTTAAGGTTTTTGATGTTATAGGAATTGCCTACAAAGTAAAACGTGAAAAGCAAAGTTAGTCAAACAACTAAAACTAAATGTACAGGTCAGTATAGTGGACCAACGCTTGCAGGACATGTTACAGTTAGCAACTTGCGTTGTAGTGAAATTAGGAGACAGCTGGTCAAAAAAATTTACCTTGAGGAACGAAGAATGTCGAGCCAGTATGGAGGACGGTGGAGCACTGGTGAACAGTCACCATAACTGTTCCTTTTATAACGTAAAACACCTGACAAAAGAAACAGATATCAGTCACGGCTTCCGTTGCCGGCGTCAAGTTTGAAGTTACAGTCGAACCTCTCCACCACGGTCACCTTTGGGACAGAGGAAAGACACACAACTGTATAGATACTGGGACCTGTAGGTCAGCAGGGACCTCATAGCCAATGCCCTCAGCTTATCAACGTACACTTAAGTTCAGTGCTTGCTGTCGCGATGAAAAAAAATTCAGTACAACACCGCCGGTTAAGGAAGTCACATTGTGGGAAATTGGAACGTTGACTTTCACATCCTGAAATAAGCTGCGGTTGAGTCCAGTCCCTGAAGTGAACTCTCTCTTACCCGCCCTAAAATATGGGTTCTGGGACTGGACTAGCTGCACTGCCGCCGACTCTTGGGGGAGAGGGGAGGGAGGTTTTAGGAAACAAAGAGTAAAAGTAAATGTCTCAAAGCGTACACCACGAAAATTTTTGTGATCGAGAGTGCGCATCTAAAGCGGTTCAAATTCCTAACCGACTACTATACATATCTCAAGAAGCTACCCGTACCTGCTAGCTCCGTACCTGTCCCGCGATGCTACATTGTAAGGAATACCATACTTACGCAGATGATGCATAAAATGACTTGCTTTTCTTATCGCTAGAATACAAATTTACCGGATTTTATTTGCCAGCGCAAATTAAAAATTTCCGTCGGGGAGAATCCAAGATCTAAAAGTATCAACTCACCATTGTGTCGTTACGAACAACCTGACGTCCCTTCTCAGCCTCAGGCCTCAAGATCACTTGCCCGCCACCAAAGAGAGGCTGTGAAATAAACTTGTGGACGATAAGCGGGTCGTCATCTTGCGCGGGTTTTCCTGACGGATTCGTAAAGTTTAACATGGCCGGAGTATGAAATATATCTAAAAATAGACAAGTTAAGTTAATCTTCTTTGCTGAACAACGATTGGTTCATTAAATCGCGAAGCACGCTTTATCCAATTAGGAGCGAAACAAAACTAATACCTGACTTAGCTGGAACCTGATTTGGTATCGGTAACATGTTTTCCCGCGCTTGGCATGGTCGGGTTACATGTTTTTCCGCGCTTGGCATGGTCGGGTTTCATGTTTTCCCGCGCTGGGCATGGTCGGGTTTCATGTTTTCCCGCGCTGGGCATGGTCGGGTTCCATGTTTTCCCGCGCTGGGCATGGTCGGATTACACGTTTTCCCGCGCTTGGCATGGTCCAGTTACACGTTTTCCCGCGATTGGCATGGTCGGGTTACACGTTTTCCCGCGCTTGGCATGGTCGGGTTACATGTTTTCCCGCGCTTGGCATGGTCGGGTTCCATGTTTTCCCGCGCTTGACATGGACGGGTTACACGTTTTCCCGCGCTTGGCATGGTCGGGTTACATGTTTTCCTGCGCTTGGCATGATCGGGTTACACGTTTTCCCGCGCTTGGCACGGTCGGGTTACATACTTCCCCGCGCTTGGCATGGTCAGGTTACATGTTCTCTTCTAGTTGCTGATTTTCTCATTTGCAATGACCTGTCTGGTTGACCATGTATTAGTCTTGTTATAACAAAAAGTAGATTTTGATTCCTCTGGCCTCACCCATTTGAACCTCTTCGTTGTTCTCTGCGTGTAACACCATGCCTGTTGGGTTTGTCATCTCTTGGAATCCCTCTAAATCCTGCTGTGGGAAAAAACAACAACTCAATTATTATCGCTATTTTCTCTAGATCTTCAAGCAAATGAAAATTAGCAAAATCCTCCAGAAATTCGACAAGGATCCCAACAACGTTTCCATCAAAAGTTTCAGAGTGTCAGTATAACCATAAGCTTTTCGACAACATGGACTGAAAGCACAGTTCGTAATAACGGAGTGTAGGTAATTCTGTGTTAAACCTCAACATAAACGCAACGATGTTGTTGGACTGTGATTGCTTCTTCCAACACAATAGGATAAAACAACAGTGTAAAATAAGAGAAATGATTTATTCTTAACCGGCTTCGATGTGATTTCTTCTGTTTTATTCCTCTTAGCCCCAGAGCCAAGTTTGAATTTAGATGTATCATAATTTGCCTTTTCAGTGGTATTAGCAAACCGTGCTAGAAAAGAAAAAAAAGACACGTGAGGAAAGCCCTGATATTTTCAGCTGTTTCTATGTCTTGAACGAAGCGAGAAAAGTAGAAACAAGAAAGAACTTGATTTCAAGTGACCCTTGTTTAATTGAAATTATCTTTTCTTGATTACTTTCTGTTTGGGAGGCGCGGTGGCCTCATGGTTAGCGCGCTCGTCTTCGGATCGAGCGGTCTGGGTTCGAGCCCTGGTCGGGGACATTGTGTTGTGTTCTTGGGCAAGACACTTTACTCTCACAGTGCCTCTCTCCACCCAGGTGTATAAATGGGTACCGGCGAACTTAATGCTGGGGGTAACCCTGCGATGGACTAGCATCCCATCCAGGGGGCAGTAGAAATACTCCTAGTCGCTTCATGCTACAGAAACCGGGATAAGCTCCGGCCTGATGGGCCACTTGGCTCGTATGCAGACTTTTTTTCTGTTTATATTATAATAAGCTAAAATCTCGAAGCTGAGAGTTATAAAAGCGACTTACATTGTCAAGTTCATCTTCTGAAAAATCTACAGCATTTTCTGCGAAGACAAGGACATATTGTCAGTGCCGCAAGAATCTAGCAACAGGCAGACAGGTAGGCAGAAAGGGAGCGAGAGGAAACATTTAAATTACCGTTGTTTTCCTTTCTGACAACAGGCTTCTTGTTTTGTCTAGGCTTTCTTTTGTGCTTGGGTGTCGGAGTTGGATTTTTGATAATGCCCTTTATGCACCATCCACCTGACAAGAGAGAAGTCAAAACACAGGGACGTTTATATACCAGTTATGATTTGTTCCTTTTGCACGGCTTATTCCACTTCCCCCAGGTGAGCGTAATTTCGTTTCGGTGAAATAGTTTGACCGTTTGACCAATGGTACATGTTGACTAAAATAACCTTAGTACTCACTGCTTTTTGTCACCCGTCTCAATGTTTTCAAACTCAACCATCTTTGTTTCCTTTTAGCATATTATTACCTTGTTGGATTTTCTTATATATTACCTTATTCAGCAGTTACTTCGAAGTTTCCTTCAAAACGCAGATATAGTACAAATACGGTAGTTATGCAACCGCTCGACCATAGTTAATAGAGGGGAATGGTTATGAAGCTCGGCAAACATCAGAGGAGCAAACAAAGATGTCAAGATTTATGTTGGAAGGTCCACGACCGTGCACAACCTTGTGTTTTGCGTTCCTACACTATGCATGATTAACGTAATCAAAACATTTCTATTGGTTGGTTCCTCGATCAGTAGTACAAGTAAACAACTATTGCGTTTTGTGCACGGTCAAGGCCAAAAAAGAGAACAAAAACATACAACAAAGAACTTTGTCGAGTTTCATAACCATTCCCCTCTATTAACTATGGTTCAACGGTTTCGAGTTGCATACCATGGAATATCCCACGAGTCACTTGTATTTTCTCGGTAAAGCTCCTGAGTATACCAAGAAAATAAAATTGCCATGTGGGATATTCCATGGCATACCACTCGAAAGCGTTGGATAACAAGTATGTATACTACAATGTGACTTGTATTGCGACAAGTGACTTCGTACACTACAATGCCGATGTAATATATCAAACACGAAAGCTCGTGGCTGACCACATTTCCAAAGACCGAGAGGAAAGTTGAAAATACGACGCGTAGCGGAGTATTTTTGACGAACTTCGAGGTGTTTGGAAATGTGGTCAAACACTGTCTTGAGTGTTTGATATATCTTCTCAATTGAAACTAAATTTGAAGACAAAACGGAGAACTAAAATCGTAAAAAATCTATGTTGATTAAGATCAGATATCCAAACACTGTCACGGTCATGATTTCCTTCCTTTAAGCTTCATGCATTATTAATGAGTTTGGGAAAATACAAGAAAGAACAACAGCCTCTGCACCTGCAAGTCGGGAAAGGAAATGGCGCTGTCTGAGTCATACTTCAAGAAAGCATTTTGTTCATGTGACCAGGCATACCCTTTGATGGAGACCTTGGCGAAAGAGGAACGGGAGAAGGACTGAAGGCCCAAAACAACATGGAGAAGATCGACTCAGGCTTAAGGACAACAAACTGGAGTGACCTGGACCCAGCTGGGAAGAGTTGCCAAGGACAGGGGAAGATGGAGATCTTTGGTGGACCTGTGTTCCAATGGGGACATAGGTCAGTTGGGGTTTTTACGCCTACTATATTTATTTGAATTGTTTTGTTCAGTTTATAGGAGCTACGTCACAGTTTGTGCATATTGCAAAGTTTAGCCTTAAACTGCAAAAGCGTACAGCTCGTGTTATTCTTGACGCAGCTATTAAATCTTCAAAAATGTAGTTTAATATTTAGGCGCATAAAAAACGAACAAGACTGTCCAAGCATGTTTCGCCTAGTTGTTATATGGTCCTAACGGTTTTTCAAATATTCTGTAACTGATGTTAGTGGCATCGAAACATGTCTTATAAATTTGCTTTCTGCTGTCTCGACCTTTTGGTTCTATATAACGAACCTATAACCTAGAAATGCAGATAGCAGGAGTGTGACCAGAGGTAGCCGCTATGGATTGTTTAATCTGGTGCGTCCACATTATAATAGGGAAACTGAAAGGGGGCGTACTTTTCAAGTTCGTTGGGTTAAGCTTTGGAATGCGATTCCACTCGATGTACGAAAGAAAGACACCCTTAAAGCCTTCAAAACTGCTCTTACAAATTTTTTTTTAGCCTAGTTTCAACGTGTATGAATGTCATTTTTATCCTAAAATTTTAATGGATATACTTTTTTCTTATTTTCTAGTATTTCTAAATTTTTAATTTGCTGATACAGCTGTTTTTATTACCATTTGTATTTCAGATTGAGGGCCGCTGGTTCATCGGTTTTTACTGTCATGTGCTACCCTCGAAAAATAAAGTTGTTACTTACTTACTTAGCCTAAATTTTTCAAGCTCGTCGTTTGTAATCCGTGTTAATCTTCTCCATCCTTCACCATCCTGGCTTCTTCATGGTTTATTATTACATCTTTGGTGTTCTTCTTTCTTGGTAAACTACTATTTTCAGGTTTCCCTCAATTTACAGGTAATTTTGTATGTGGCCAAAATAACTCTAAATGTCAAGCTCCTTTAGGTGGAAGGCCTGAGAACTAGCTAGTTGTAGCTAAGCCCATCGACCACTATCAGCATTCAACATCTAACATTTGAACATTTTTGGGAAAAAATGTGACTCCTTTAGTATACCATAATTATAAACATTATTTTGTAGAACAAATACACGTACAACAGCATTTGGTGTATTTTACCTGATTTTCGGCGCTCATAATCTATCCGCTCATTTTTCCAGTACTGTAATGGCGGCACAATGGTCCGTTTACTTCGTCTCGTATTCTGTTCATCTGGTGTATCTACCACAACGACAGACAATCAAACTAACTGGCAATACACTACGTAAGTACTTCACTACAGCATGGAAGGACGTAAGAAAGTCCTGTGTGACAGCTTCTTTTGACAACTGTTATGCCTTGTTCAACAGTGGCCATTCGCGTTCTATTTGGAAAAGTGAACTTGCCAAAAATTGGCAGGCAATCAGGCCAGTGACTGAATATCGCAACGCAAGACACGGCTTCTGTTGGGATAACTACGAATTTGGGTACGATAAATTAGGAAACTATAAGCAATATAATAAATTCTTTCAACTGAGATTGATAGCAGTTAAAAACTGACAACTTTTTTTGGCTACTGTAGAAACAACCCAGTCATCTAAACCAACCAAAAATGCGACTGGTTCATTCAAAAAGAACACGGCCAAGTTTGAAATACCGGTCTCTTTTTGAAAATATTGCGACAAAGAAGTGGGGGGGGGGGGGGGAGGGGGGGAAGGGAGGGGACTCACCCTCTGATTGTCTAGCATCATTAGTAATAGTGACTTCCTCTTCAGGATCAATAGGAGACTCCCCGGCACTGGAGCTGCCAGCAGAGCCCATGGAAGACCTGGCAGTTCCAACACTCCCTGGAGTGAAAGTCTCATCTGTGGATAGGTAGCTGCTGCATTTGGACGCAAACGACAGGCCAGCAGAGGAGCGATTTGCAGGAACAGACGGTGACTGATGGACAAACGGTGTGGACGCAAAACTGACCGTGGAAAGGCGCTTCCTGTTGGGCTGTTTAGCTGGTAATACACTCTCGTCGTCAGCATCGCTACCACCTGAGTGAGATTTGTCTGGGGTCTTACCACGTTTTCTAGACACTTAAAAAAGGTAAGAAGAAAACATCATATGAAATGCCAAAAAGGCAGATGTGGATACCCTTGACTGTTGTGGCTCTAATTCTCCTTCCGCGAGGGCTACCTCTGCCAACCTCACTTTTTACTTCTTGCATAAGAACTGAAACTCTCGTAGTTAACAATAAAATCATATGTACATGTATCATAACTAATGCAAAGTGCAGCCACGAGAGGTAACGGGTTGAAAGTATCGAGACATTCGCTCACTGTAGTAATTTAACCATAACCCTGCAAACGTCTGTATATTTGACCTTTTTTTCAAAATGAAAAAAATTTCTCTGTCCCATGTTTGCATCAGTTACTCAATAGCCCATTCAGTGTTCCAGATAAGTGAGGGGTCTCAGCTAAAACACCCGACAAGGTCAGCTACATGTACATGACCTGACAAATTGAAAGAAAATTTATAATGAAAAGGTGGGAGCAGTGGGAATTGACCCGTTGGAGTTCCTCATTGACACCCTGTCTTGAAAACTTATCTGACCCCTGCCATTCTATAATTTGCTAAGTGAAAAGAAATATATTTTCGACACCTTTATACTAATAAGGAGATTCAAAGATCACCATATCGAGTGTAAGTACCTGTAGCAGCTCGCCCTACACTGCCTCCTGACTTGAGAATTGACTTTAACGCGGTGACTGGCTGAGCTGGAGTCATGGTGCCTGTTCCATGCACCAAGACTGATTCAATGGAACTGTCGCCCACTTCAGTCGCTTCTGGCACAGAATCATGTACATCAACTTCATCGACAGCAACAGAAGCAGCGTCCTCAATCACATTATCGTCGTTATTGGCGTTTTCCACTGTAGCGCCTGACACGCCACGGCCACGTTTAGGACACTCTTTCTCGTGGCCTTGGGCAACAGATTTCGTCGCACCTTCAGATGTCCTTCCAGGACGTTTAGCTCTATCTGACATCCTAGGATTTGTGGTGGCTCCTTTCCTCGACGACTTCTCTTTACCAATGCTTGTTTGGTTCCCTTCGACTTGTAATTTGCGCTTTTTTGCATCTGTTTCAGACATCGAGTCATGACTGTTTATAGTGGCAGAGCTTTTTGAGTTGTTTCCTTTGTTGGGTAGTCGTTTTGTTGCATATGGTGGCAAAATCCGTGAGCGCTTTCTTCGTTTACGCCTTATGCCAGTAACAACCTTTTTCGTGGACTCCGAACTGGAGGAAGCATTGCTGAATACATTGGTGATGTTAGTCACTAAAACATGTTCACTGGAAGAAGCCTGCCCCTTAGCCAAATCCTCCATAGTGTCAAGAGCATCCCTTTTATCTTCTTGCTCTGCATCATGTTCTCTTTCTTCAGTCACTTGTGGTTTTCTTCCTTTCCCTCTCACCCCTCCCCTGACTTTGGACACATCTTTCACCTCCTCTGTCAAATCCTGCTCATCACCTTCCCCCAGCGTCTTATCTCCTCCAACACTTTGAGACTTCCTACCTCTCCTCTTACTGTAAGCCTGGGTCAAGTTTCGTTCATTTGCAACACCATTGTTTCCCTTATTCTTCTTTACTTTTTCCTTTCTTTTCACCCTTGATTCCTTTTCAGATTTCTCAATTTCTTTTTCCATCTCCAAAGATCCCATATTTTCACTTTCCACTTCCTCAGTTTCTATATCATCATCAACAACAACTTCGTTTTCTTTTCCTTCTCCTGAGACATCATTTTCCTTGTCATCTTTCTCCTTTTTTCTCTGTGCCCTTGTCTTTCTCCCACTAACTTCAGTCGTTTTGTTTTCACCTGGTTGTTCACTCCTGTCTGCAGCACTCCCGTTTTGTTCTGCTCTATTTTCATCCTCAACTCCTTCTTTTGGTCTTGTCCTGTGACCTGATAGCTTCTTGTCATCACTGTCCACATTAATCACCTCAGCTGCTCCATCGTCCATGTTTTCAGTGTCACGTTTTTGCTTTCTTCCACGTGTAATTCTCTTCTGTTTTTGTGTGATTTTTGATACACTCTTCCTTCCTCCGGCTTTTTTCTTCCCGTCTTCAATATCAACGGCACTACTTTCGTCACCATCATCCCCCTCATCTGACACCGTAACTTTCCTCTCGCCTCTTGTTGACTTTTGTTGTTGTCGTTTACCTGGTAAGCTTGTTGCTCTTCTTTCCTCTTTCTCATCAGTACCTCTATTCTGAACTTCCACAGCCTCTGACTCCACAGGCTTCCCTTTCCCAGCTGCCTCTTTCTTACTCCTTGCGGAGATGACCTGCTCTTTGCTGTTGCTCGACAAATCCCTTCGCTCATCCTCCTCCTTCTCATCAGCTTCTGTCTCCTCTGTCTCCACTATCTGTGGCTCTTCCACCGCCTTTTTCTTTCTTCCTCTTGTTGCTCTCTGCTCTGCTGGCTTGGTGTTCGTTAAACCCTTTTGCCGTATGGGTATCTTGGATTTCTTAGTCCTGGCGTCAGGCTCAGTTTGACTGTCTGAGCTGGACCCGAATTCTGGTGACATTGACTTGTGCCTGGTCCCTTCCAGAACAAAACTCTCGCTCATGATGAAACTCTCAGCGTTGCTCGACACCGGAGACTTACCAACAGCTGCATTGCTCTTGGCAATTCGTGTTGTGTTATTCCCAATGGTTAGAAAGGTGTCGTCCTCTTCAATTTCTTCGACATCAATGACCTCTTCATCTTCGTCAGCGCGGTTTTTTGTGTTTCGCGCATGTCCCTCATGCTCTTGTTTATCCTTCTTTTTGCTCTTGACAGCAAGAGAAGAGCTGTTACCACTTTCCTCGACAATAAGGTTAGAATCATTGCTCAAGTCAACAACGTCAATTTCAATCTCACTTTCTACAATTTCCTCGCTGGTAGGATCTATGTTCTTGCAACTCTGTGAATCTCTGTTGATATGAAAGAAATGGAATTTCTTTTACAACAATTAATTCCTACAAAAGCAAGGCCTTAAAACGAAATCTAATGCCTGAGAATATGTCATGACATTCGGCAGAACTAAACTGTAAGTGACAGTAACACAGAATTTAAAGTACTTTTCTGTTGGTATGAAATGCACTTGTACTTGTAAAAAAAAATGCACTTGTACTGCTATGGAATAAAATGAGTCCTTTGTTGTAAAGTATATCTAAGATTTGACAGTTTTAATATATTTATCTCAGCTTTCTAACTTTCACGTTTTATTTTAGGACTCACTCATATTTGAAGGTGTAAAATATGTAAATATGTATGTAGATATGTAAATTGTTTACCCACGGAGCACCATGGAGTTCACAAGAACTCGTTCAGAAATGCCTGTGCATTCCAGGATCAAATTGAAATTTGGAAATGTTGGTTTTTGAGGAGAGGGGAATACCGGAGTGCCCGGAGAAAAACCTTTCGGAGCAGAGTAGAGAACCAACAACACACGAATTGAGCCCGGGACACAGAGGGAGGCGAGCGCTCTCACCACGGCGTCATCCCTGTTCCCCTAATTGTTGAAATCAAGTATAATCACATCTAGGCCCAGAGGTTGGGGCACCTGCATTTGGTTGTAATACTTTCTCAAGAGAGTTTTGGGGTTTTCGTATCAGGTGGTTGAACAAGCTTTATAGCCTGAGTGGCATGTATTTTGTTGTATGCCATGTACAGTAATTAGTAGCTTATTTGAGTTATGTTACGCTACTAGGAAGACATTATTAAAAACACTTGAACTCTTGAGCAGTTCAAGTTGCACACCTATGTCTGTGTATAAGCCGAGAATAGCAGAAAACCCTTTTTCGAAACCAATCCCCCACTCAAAATACAGGCAGCTACATGTAGCTCCAATAATCATGTACAATGTACATGTATGCAGAATTTAAAGTTTGAGGCTATGTTCACATTTAGCCCGCAAACGCAGCCGTATTTCCGGCTGTCGCTTGTCTCCGCCCAAAATAACGTCTGCGAACCTGAGCCAGGAAACGATTTCTGTGATGTAGGAATTTTAAGCCAATCACAGTTTAGCTCAAGTAGCCCCAGAACTACTGCGCCAGGTATTCGCTGCAAGGAGCACTCCGCGAGTTTCATTCTATCATGGAATCTGATTGGCCAAGGAGAAACAAAAGCCATTACGTCACAGAAATCGTTTCCTGGCTTGGGTTCGCAGACGTTATTATTTTTGGCGGAGACAAGCTTGCGACAGCCGGAAATACGTCTGTATTCGCAGGCTAGTTCACATTTGGTGCCCGAGTGCTATTCTCGCAGGGCACAAAAGTGAACACACCATTTTTCCAAGTACTCACACCAGAAATATTTTGGGCACAGAGCCCATGCCTGGGTACAAGGTTAAATTAACCTTGTATTTGGGCACTTAATGGTGCTTGGGTACTTGAAGTACCCAGTGTCTGAATGCAGCACCAGTTTGTCCCAGTGCTCTGCACCAAGTGTGAACACAGCCTCAGACGCTGACTATCTATTCTACTTTTGCTTTGTGAATTTTTTCATAATGCACTAAGGATGTACATGTAATGCTTCATTTGAGATAGTTTATCACAAGTACAAACCAACCTGCAGTGAACTTGATTATTTTCTGATTCATTTGGCGATTTGCCATTTGCGAATGACAACCTAGAGACAAACATACAATGGTAATAACTGTTCAAATAAAACATTTTGACAAGGAAATTAAAGCCATACAATGTACATGCAGGTTGGGGCAGATAGCATCTTTGTTGTGTTCAAATTCAACATGAAGTAATACAGCATACTAAATGAATTAAGTATCTTCTTGTGGCAATATACCGGTATGCAAATTTTTGCCTTGCCTTACTTCACCTCACCACCCGTAATACACTGTTTCTGCAATCATACTGCAGTAAAAGTAACATCTCACGTAACATGGATCGTCGGCTTTGCTACATACAATATTATTTTCAAGCCTCAGTTTTAGGTCAGGTAAATGAAAGTATCCCCGCTGTTATGTCTGGCCGAAATAGAGATTTGAAAGGAAACCTGTCGTGCTGTGTAAGTAACAAACATTATTTTCAGCACTGTTGTTAGTACACATACCTCTTCTTAATTGGTCCTCTTAACTGAGGGGTTGGTTGTCGAGATGCAGGATTTTTAATGGCAGTTCCTGTGTCATTTGGTGACTCATCATTTCCTTCAGGAGTATCTGCTGGTTCAACTTCACCTGGAGATGACTCCATGGATTTGGTGGCCCCTATAGATAGTGGCATGCACCGTTGAATTTTAGCACATTTGTATTATTACATGTAGTAATAAAACAGTCGAGAGTCCCATTGGTGACCATATCAGTCACACATAAAACTCCAGATCAGCTTTTTTTTTGGAAGGCCATATGTACATGTGTGCATGTAGTCTACTGTCAAAGTAAGTCAATATTTTGGTTGGACAAAACAAAATTACATTTCAACATCTAATTTACATTTTGTGCACTATAAGGTGTGTATTCTACTAAAGTTTGAGGAGGAAAGCTTTAGATCTTTGGTAGATCAGTAGATAAAAACATGCGTCTAAATACATCTCTATGGATAAAACATTTTGTCTGGCTACAGGTAGCTACATGTTTGACACAGTCTACGTGACTGTTGCATAATTACAGTCCTTATACTGTTTCACTCTGTAAAATGATGCAAAGAGTTCAATGCTAACTTAAAAAGTACTGATTTGTAGCCTTTTGGAATAGGAATGCAGTATTACAAAGTATGATTTAGTCTGGAATCAGACTGTTATTTGCAGCCTTGTTGTTCATAATGAACAACCACCAAAGCATATAACGTTCTGTTAAATCAATGCAATTCTGGCCCAACCATTTGAGCAACGAAGAGCTGTATGAAGCCACAGGGAGTTCGCCGGTGTCAGTCCTTATACAAGTGAGAAGACGGTGATGGTTAGGGCATGTATTGAGGAAAAGTCCTAACAACATCTCGAGGACTGCATTGACGTGGGCACCTGAAGGAAAGAGGAGGTGAGGTCGACCGAGGGAGACGTGGAGAAGAACCTTGGAGAAGGAAAGGAACAAGCTAGGATAGCATACATGGGGAGCTGCTGCTACATCGGCCTCAGACCGGGATGGGTGGCATGATCTTCTGGCCAGCCCCAAGAGTCTTCATGGGCCCGATGAGGATGAGTGAGTGAGTAAATCAACGCAATGTATTGTACAAGACAGAGCAAAGAGAAACAAACCTGAGTCAGCATAATTGTCATCAACATTGACAAACACTTCAGCATCTTTTCTAGGATTAATATTCACTGCTTTCCTACAGGAAGTAGTAAAAAAAAAACATTGAATGTTTAACATAATTTTATGAATCTATAATTGCAAAGTGTGAATGATTGCATATTAAAAGTTTTTACTCTAGTGCCTCAAGAAGAAGTATTCTACATGTATAGAGGTTGCTGTTTTTTGTGCAATGTACTACATTATGTACCTTCCAACAAGGGTTTCCTGAGCTGAGCTTTGTGTATTTGGAACAACATTTTCTTCTTCTGGATCTAAAAAAATACAAAAAAGGTTATTAATGGTATCAATCTTTATTTGCACTCACTCTTGAGCACTCAAAATAAGAAATTACAACAATGAAAATATTAAAAGTAAATTAAAGTTAGAGTACTAGCTGCCTGGAATAACCATAGGGGATAGCGGAGCCAGGCAGCAAGTTAATATCAGCATTAAATAGAAATAGATTACAGGTCAGCAAGAAAACTGATGCACAAATGCACACACAAGAAGAAAAAAGAAGAGGAAAAAACGCTATTTCTATGCTATGAAGCCTAGGAAGTCTCAAATAGTAAATTTATACAATGTATATGAATACAAAACTACTGTAAGAAGAGCACAGTCTGATTTGCTCAACACTCAGTGAACATACATACATGTACAGCCTGGCCAACATGTAAAGAAAGTCCTGTCTGATAAACCAGGACTACTGGACTCTGTCTCTCACTTGCTCAGTCAACGAGGGAGTCAGTCAGAGTGTCTGAGCAGTATCTGGTGGCGAGGGGGGGGGGGGGGGGTAAATCTGGGGGGGTCAATACTTTGTCAGTTCAAGTCCTGTTGGGGACCTAGTTTTTTCTTTAGCAGTTTATCCTATGCTCAAAACAAGGAAGGGCTGTCATTAAGGGTTATAAACTTGATATTATGGGTGAACTTGCCTGTTATTGATGTAATTCCCTTACAAAGCAACTACATTGTACAGTCAGACCTCTCCATATGGACACCGCTCTAATACAGACACCTCTCTAATACGGACAGTTTCTTATGTACCAACAAAATTCTCATACATTTCCTCTAAAAAAAAATCTCGGCCTTAGGGAGCAAATTCATTCAAATGTAACCTCTTTTTTATGGACGATCTGGGGACCAGATGTTGATAATTTGCGGTATGTACCAAGATTTCCTGTCGGCAGTTACATAAACATTGACACTATATCATTCAGCGATACCAATAACAGAACACGTCAAAATGTTAGTTTTCAATTGAAAATACTGTGGAGACTTAAAAGTGATGTCATCAGAGTGACCTCTCCAGTATGGACACCTCTCTAATACGGACACTTCACTCTGGCCCTTCGGTGTCCGTATTAGAGAGGTTCAACTGTAGTTTGTTACGTGACTTTGTGATCATCAAGGCGGCAGGTGATTCAAAACTTAGTAATAGCGCTGTATGGGGATCCCTAAGGTCCTGAACCATTTTTGCAGCGGTATGATGGATTTTATAAGATCTTTGATCATTTGTAAAAGATCTTCAATAAAATGAGTGGTGAATGGATAAAATGTTAAAACAGGGTATAACTTTTCTGAACACTGAAGAAGGGTTATACACTCGAAATGTCTGCTTCTTCAGAGACTTATATGACACTCTATGATAATTTGTTATAATATCAACCTATAAGCTAGCTAATGATCTTCAATATCCCATTAAGTATGTAAGATTTTAAGGGATATTTAAAAATTTTTTGCTGTGGAATGGTCTTTTTTGACAATGTCATGCTTTTCTGATTTTTTCATTCAAACAAACTATTAGCCTAACTGCTCAATTTACGTGCATTGTGCCAACTAGGGGCTTCTACATTATCAGTTCAGTTCCTATTCCAATCATGTTTGGGGTCCCATATTTTCATGAGTTGGCAATGTTTTCTCATGAAACTTTGCATACCATGGTCAGTATTTTACTAAATTCAGCATGATAAATTGATCTATGATGGTCACCTTTTGTGTAAATGAAAACATATGAAAAATTGTGAACATTGCATGACATTGTGAAAATGGACCATTGTAGACATAAATTGTATGAATTAATCATTACTGTATATCAAAACATGTACATATAACTTTATAAAAATAATAATTATAAAACCGGTAATAATAACTGCACCTGAATCAGGGAAGTAGTCATCAATGTTTTCAAACCCATGTGAGTCTTTCCTGGCTTTAATGTTCAAAGGAACTCCAGTGCGTCTACAAGGAATGTCATTAAAAAGAATGAGCACATGCAAAATGGTAGGTGCAGTGGCCTCATGGTATGCGTGCTCACCTCTGGATCAAAACGTCTGGGTTCAAGCCCTGACCATGGACATTGCATAATTTGTGCTCTTGGGCAAGACACTGTCTCTCTCCACCCAGGTCCACAAATGGGTACCAGCAAATTTAATGCTGGGGGTAACCCTGCGATTTACTAGCATCCCATCCAGGGGTGAGTACAAATACACCTAGTCACTTCATGCAGCAGAATTCATGCAGCATAATTTTAAACACTTTTATTCAAAGGCAAAATCTAGTCTGATATTTAGGGAAATCAGATTTGCGATAAAGTACGTTAATTTCTTATACTTCATTCATTTTATCAGTAGGTAATTAGATAATTAGATAATTAATTAGATACACAACCCCTCAAGCATGTAGTGCTTAAACGATAATTGTGTTTTAAATAAAGGATTTTACTTTACTTACTTTACTTAGAAACCAAAACTGGGGACAGGGACACACATAGGAAAAGAGAGGGGACTCACATACATGTGTATGAAAAGGTAGGGGATGTACATCATCTGGCTTAGGGGTGTAAATCAAGGATTCTGGTCTCACTTAAGGTTTTCATGACCAAAATGCCACTATTTTCAGCTGTCAAAGTATCTTTTAGGTTGCACTCGAAGACATAACATTTAAAACAAATGCCTTATTTCCCTTTTTTGGCTTGATTTTTGTGGATCTCTTGAGTCTCACTGGTCTGTAGTGGCGGGCTCCTTTCCTGGACAGCGGCTGGTAATCGAGCTCAATCTGTCTTAAGTGGTCATTTTCAGGGGTCAAATTAGGCTTCCTCACTACTGAGGTATGGAAAATACGCCACTTGAGTCCAGAATGTAGTTTTGCATGTGTTGTTTGAGTGGTTTAATTTCCAGTAAAACAGTTGTATTTATATAATAAATGTAGGTGTTTCTTGTTGACATTTAATTACAGTACCCCTCAGAACTGCGTGAACATCGAATGCGCGTTCTTAAAGCACCCCTAATGCGTTAAAATGGCCTGTGCATTTTTGCCAATGTGTTAGGGCCACGTGTTTTTGCCAACACTTTAGCATTTGTTATTCATAACCAATATTCCTTTTGTGATGCATTGTTATGGTGAACAATACATGTATGTATGTATCGTAATCATTATTAGACCTGAAACCTTCAAGGTTAAGATATGAGTTATTAGGGTTTTACATGCACAGAGGTTACTGCTTTATGTACCTTCCAACAAGTAAATCCTGAGCTGAGCTTTGTGTCTTTGGAACAACATTTTCTTCTTCTGGATCTGAAGAAGTACAAGAAAGGTTATGATGATTATTATTTGGTCAACACACACTGTACATACATCCATACAGTCTGACCAACATGCAAAGAAAGTCCTACAGGTTCAATAGACCAAGGCTAGTGGATTTTCCAGTTGGGCTAGAGGAGGGAGCTAGCAAGGGAGTGAGTCAGAGGAATTATCTCTACAGCTCAGTGGTTAGAGCGCCTGACCAGTATCTCCAGTTTATCCCATGCCCACTATAACACAAGGCTATCATTAAGGGCTGTGACCCATAACATCTGTTATGCCTGAGTATGCTCGATAGGCCCTTGATGTTATGGGTGAACTTGTCTGTTACTAGTTTAATTCCCTTACAAAGCGACTCAGGTTTGTTATTAAGTTTTGAGTCAACTGTAGTCTTGATCTTCACATCCATAACAAACTTGTCACCTTTTTAACAAGTAAATTGTATCAACTATAGTCCAGTTCACCTCTAACATCAAGGGTCCATCAAACATACTCAGCCCTGCAACTAGTTTGTTATGTGACTGTGTGACAATGAAAGCAACAGGATTTTACGAGATTGTTTACAATCTGTATGACTGAAGATACTCTAAAAGGATCTTCATCAATATCCAGAAAAGATTGTTAGGTCTTAAGGAACATTTAGAAAATTTTTGCTACACACCTTTTTGACAAGGTCACGCTTTTCCGATTTTTTCATTCAAATAAACAATTAGCCTCCTGCTCGATTTTTCCTGCCAGTATCTAGGGGTTCTACATAATAAATTCAATTCTTGATGCAATCACATTTAGTGACCAATGTTTTTGTAAATTTGCAATGTATTGTTACCAAACTTTGCCTTTTTTACTAAACTCAGCATGATGTATTGATCTCTGGTTGTGATTTTTTGTGTAAATGAAACAATACAAAAAAAATTTTAACATTATGGCTGTACATGGCATTGTCAAAAAGGACCATTGTAAACATAAATTTTATGAATTAATCATTACTGTACATCAAAACATGTGCAGTAACTTTACAAAATAATGATAATGATAATGATAATGATAATAGTTATAATAAAAACAAACTTTTTCATACAAACTTAAATTTTACACGTATCTGGTAAAAAAAAAGTAATAATAAAAAATAAAAAATAGCAGTAAATAATAATAATAACTGTACCTGAATCAGGAAAGTAGTCGTCAATGTTCTCAAACCCATGTGAGTCTTTTCTGGCTTTAATGTTCAAAGGAACTCCAGTGCGTCTACAAGAAATGTCATTTAAAAACATTGAGCACATTCAAAATGGTCACTGAATGAAGTTATAATAACGCTGGAGGACACAACTGAATATCTTGCCAGTGAAAACCTAATTACAACAGCAAATAACCTTTTAAAGGTTTTGTTTCACATTCAGCCCACCAAGCTGAGTCGTAAAGGAAAAGTGACAGGTGGAGTACAAAGCAAATTCACAGACTTTCAAAGGATTCCAGTGCTGTGTTTCAAGAATAATTTATAGAGTAATTTTAGTCTGAAACTATGATAAATTGATTGTGAGGTTTCTTTAGACTGAACTTGTTACAGATGTAAGCAGTATTAAGCAATGTTTTGTTCCTGTACAAAAAGTCTGCTTTAGCCTTTGTATCGATAAAACATTTTGTCTGTGAGATTTTTTTTTTTCTGAGAGCATGCTTAATACAGACACCGAGATACAAGTCATGTACATGCAATACAGCAAATATGGCATGCGCCCTTCGTGTCTACTGTATGAAACAGATACATACATATGTATGAGCCAGATTATATGGCTTATTGCTTTGGTTTTGCAGGCCCATAATAGGCCCATGGGCATTACACGTATACAGGAGAATAACATTCTAGAATTAGTCAATCAGAGCACATGTATCAGCTACAAACACAAACCATATAATAATAATAAGCTGTATTATTTGAGTTTTCCACTTTTCTTCAAAGGATTCTCAAAATTACTCCTAATTTTACCTTCCTATGCGTGGATCTTGAAATGGATCATTTGGAAGATGCAACTCGTTTGTAAAAGTGTTTCTTCGAGCAGCCTGCAATATTATTGTAAAAGCAACGTTTAAAATGGCAGTGATGAGCTGTAGTGAACTATTACACTCAGTACACAGTATATTAATGGAAAAGCAAATTATAAGAATTCCTGAAAGGTAAGTTTTCTACCACAACGCTAGCTGTTCGATCACGTAGCAAAACTTGCACCAGCCGTGCAAACAGTTGTAATAACCCCTCGTCACAAATCACGCAAAACTTGTACCATCTAAGATCCATTAAAAGCTCAACATATATTCATCTTAAGACTATATTATTCATCAGTGTGGTGCTCTACATACAACCCAAACTAGGGAAAGCAGTGATCAGCAATTTCACAGACTAAATTTGTCAAAGCTTATCGCATTTCAACCAACCTTGGCAGCCGCCATCTTGGCTTGACCAGTCCTTTCAGCTTTACATTTGCCACAACTACTCGCAAAACACACTTTCAGTTGCGGTAGACACGGAACTGGACAATCGCTAGTCAATGGATTGATCTGTTCAAGATTTTTCCTTTGTTGAAGCGAGAAAATCAACAAAATGTTTTGATTTTCGTGTTTTTCGACTTTCCCGCCTGCGTCGGTTGAATAACTCCCGTCATACCTTGCTAACTTAGTGCATGAGCCGCTGACTATGTTCGCAGGCACATGTTAAGATTTGCCCTGATCAATAAGGAATTAGTTTCGAAGGGAAAAGTCAGACACTAGCTCCTGGTAGTAACAGAGAAGTAACAGGTTAGTTCTGTCTTGTTTTTCTTTCGTTTTATCTATTTAGGTCTCTGCAAAGCGAATATACAACACCCTCCGCTGGAACGATCGAGTGGTCGGAGACCGTTCTCCGACAGGCCTTCTGTTCAAATGGTCAAAATCAATACCCGATTTGAGACCAAAACGGCTCAATAACCATGATACCATTTGGCACGTCGCATACCTATGTAGCTGTTAATTAAGGACTTATCACTTCCATATCCTACTAGCTTTGGCTGAGTCTAATACACTCACTCCCATAACTTCCACTTACTGTTTGTAACATTCTGTTGTTTTTATTTACTCTACATTTAGGTATCAGTGTCATTGCTTACAACAATGCTGAATGCCTTGCCATGGACAGCATTTGAACATGACAAAGGTCACTTCTGGGTCCACTATGGTCTGTGTGCATTTGGCTTCCTGTTAGCAGTTATCACCTTCATATCCCAGACTAGAAAGCCTGCGCCTTACGGCCGTCATCACAAATCCAACCAATCATGTGGCCCCATGGTTCATCAAAGAATAGCGCATACAATTTCAGATGCCACCCCAGGGGTTCTTTTGTTTTCATTGGTCTTCTTCCTCTATGGAACTCAAAGAGAATATCCCAATATTACATTCTTCTGCCTATGGCTTTGTCATTACATACATCGTGGAATTATCCACCCCTGGATCATGAAATACAGCAGTCCAACGACACCATTGGGTATACCCCTTGGAGGACTGTTCCCTAATCTTCTTTACAGCTTCCTTAATGCTGACTGGATTGGGTCTGCTGATTATGACCCTGGTTACTACAAAGACCCACGATTCATCATTGGCATCATGGTTTTTATCACAGGATACATTATTAACCGCTGTGCAGACATAGCTCTTTGTAACCTAAGAGCACACAACAGTGTAGGTTACTCTGTCCCACACGGAAGCTTATTCGACATGATTTCTTGTCCCAATTATTTTGGTGAAATGTTAGAGTGGTTTGGCTGGGCCTTAGGGACTTGGTCATTAGCAGGGACAGTGTGGTGGTTGTTTTCCTGTGCTACTTTTGTTCCTCGTGCTAGGCACAACCATCAATGGTATAAGGAGCAATTTCCCGATTATCCTGAGAATAGAAAAGCTTTGATTCCCTTATTGTATTGAAAACAGTGGGACCTTTGTTAAGAGGACATCCTTCACACAATGAAAAGTGTGTTCTTAACAGAGGTGTCCCTGTTTTAGGGGTAATTCACAATGTAGATACAAAGTGTCTCAAAGTAGAGGTTCCACTTCAAATGTTTGTTGCTATGCATTCATCACTGGTGGAGGGGAGGGGGGAGTAACAGGTTAGTCAGAACATCCCACGGCCAGTGCCCTGCTCTCCCGCTTTTCGTACATCTTTCACCTGACTCCTGCCTTTTTCTGCCTGGCTCCCATCCCATGTTAATTAAGGGAACTCAAAACACATCCCAGTCATTTGGCTGTGCTACTCTTAGGCATTTCCTTTGTTTTGAAACACTTGCTTGCCTCTTTTGTCAGCTTATGTGGCACATGTGTACTCATGCCACTTGACATTTCATGACTTATGACATAACCAGTGTGAAAGGGTTTACAATTTCCCTGGAGTGAGCCTGTCTTTTAGCCCAAGTACAAAGTTTTGTTTGTTCAAAATATTTCCTCAGAAGTCTCGGAAGACTCTGAATGAAATCAAATGACAGTTTGGGTTCTTGTTTTTACATTTCTCTCTGCTTCCCACCCTCTTAGAACTCCCACTTCCCGCCCTTCCCCCATCTCCCATACTTCTCCTGCCCCTATTCTCCCAGGCTCCTGCCCAATTTCCCAACCCCCCTGACCGCAGAGACCCGAGGAAACCTGCTGATCTATAGAGTGATAGATAGTTAGACATTCTTAAATTGTAATAGAAATACAAATAGAAGACTAAATTTTGGTTCTTTTTTTAAAGTGAGATGTGCTTGTATCTTATTTGGTCAATGATACTTGCAACAAGTACTTTTCCACTGATAAAGGGCTCAGCCCAAAACATCTGGTACAATTTAAACTTTATAGTACTAAACACTTTAAGATGTGAGAACTCTCAAGTGAGAAGTTTTTCTTTATTTCAAACATTATGGCACTTCACACTTGGATAAAAGAACTTTGATAACTTTTTTTTTTAATTTTAAACATTATGGTACCACTTAGATGCGAGAACTTTGAAAGATTTTTTTTTTTTGTTTTAATATTATTTCAAGTTTCCATTACTGGAAATGACATGCAGTAGTGTAGTCTTTTAAAATCCCTTTTAATGAACCATGCAAGCTTCTTCTTTTCTTTCTTCTACAAGATGAAAATACAGTAGACAGGACTTGTCTTTTACTCTATATTCACTGACGAATCTGCTCATAGGCCCAAATTTGCTCAAGATGTGATGTGGTTGTTATGCGATCTTATCTTCTGTAAGTTGTTTAAGAGCACTGTAGATTTACCCCATCATATTAAAATCCAATCACTGTGCGATACATGAGGACTTATCTTCGTGTCTGTCTTGTGGTAGACTAGGCTATTCCACGTCTTTTGCTTTATCTTTAGGGACCTTACACAAAACACGACAACATGGCAATGAGTAAAGCAATGGATCTTCTAGCGCGTTATGTGCATTTTGTAGCTGCCCTTTGCAAATAAATTCTAGAAATTGACTTTTCTCATGAATAAAACATTTAAAACTTTAAATAAAAAATGCACATACATTGTACCCTAGCAGTCTTTAAAAGAGACGACCTAAAACTTCTTATAATTACAGAAAACTAGAACAGATTATCCTATCTATTTTAATATATTTTTTGCGTTTTGTATAATTTTTATTTTTTTATTTTGATCTGGTGTCCAGAGTCCAGCGTCCAGTCCAGATTTTATATTATGCCACGACACATTGTTTATTCGGACCCTATTCGGTCCGTGAGGACCTGGTGTTCCAAACATAAATTAATTGTTGACTACAATATAACCTCGATATACCGAAGGGCCAAGGGACTGGCAAAATATGTTCGCTATAACGAGGTTTCGTTGTATCGAGGTTCTTTTCCAAATATTTTACTATTACTGGGGCCAGGAAAATTGTTCGTCTTACATTAACTATGTTAATTGTAAGGGAATGGAGATATGAAAGACAATTAAGAATTCGAACATACTCAGCATTTACCAAGAAGTTTTTCTCATAATAGCGCATTTGTTTTCGTTCACAGCATTCAAATTCACAATTTTTTTTTTTTAGTAGTCAGTCGTATGCTATTTGCATTTACGCAATTTAGGATGGGTTTCTTTACGGGTGATGGGTGTAAAGGAAATCCACAGTTCTGTTTATGTGCACGCCCTTCTGCACGTGCTAATGGGCTAATTATATAATGGCTCCAGAAATGATGCGCAGATAGCATGTCCAATGCAACAGACCATTTCTGAGTTGCCTTTTGCCTCTGTGTCAAACCGAGTCTTTGTGCAAAACCATTTATGTGAAAGTGCGTTCCGCTTACGGGTTCATCTTCATGTAAATCAAACTCTTTTTCATGTGAAAGGTTTGCGGGAGGGCTCATTTTGAAACAGAGGCACCAGTTTACTCGAAAATGGTCTATTCCATGGAATAACCAAGTCTAGGTTGGTTTATACTAATGACGGAGTCAGATTCGTAATCAAAATTGCGGAGTAATACAGTCTAGTGAACATCAAACCGATGGAGTCGGAAGCAGCCCTTCGCTTAGTAAAAACCAGATTGTCGGAGTCGCTAGCAGAAGCCGAGGAATAAAGCAATGTCGATGCCTTAGAACTAGGTTTTCTTCTTCGGCTTCTACTTCCGACTCCGTCAATCTAGTTTTCACTGAATCATAGACGACGGAGTCGTAAGCGAAATAGTGGAAGACATGGAAACAAACAAACAAAACAAATGCCATGGTTTCATTATGGATGCGAAGCAGCATATTGAAAGTAGCCTTTTTTAAAACTTTCTACTGATTCAAAGTTGTCAGTTCGGCAAACTCTTGAAGTGAAAACTTTTGCCTCTCGAGATAAATTTAAAAATTTAAGGAATGTTAAAAAATATGTATGAATTAAAGAAATAGATAAAATCTGTTTTGAAAAAGAACATCTGTGTGGCACACTTTAGGTTGTGGTCTCACTGTTCTTCGAATTTATACAGTAAACCCGTAAAAACGTTTCTCAAACTTCTTTAAAGAAGTAAATTACCAAACTTATATGATTGAGAAAATCACTTCGCTGTGATTGGCGTATTGGAGGCAAATTTGGTCATCATTAATCATCCGAGATTACTGGCGAAATTTTAAAATTATGTGACACTCTTACCCTAGTTTCCCCCGTGACGGCTTTTTTACTTCACATATTGGTAGAATGGAGAAAGAAGAAAGGAAACCTCTGGGGCCAGGGAGTCACGTGAAAGTCGAACTCGTAGACCTCCAATAGTTCAGTAAAAAGCGTGAAAACCCACAAGAAAACACTTGCTTTCTGATCTTTCACAGAAAATTTGCGGAAAGAACATTAAATTGATGAATTTTTAGCTCTCTACAGCAATAATTTAACTTCGAGGCAAGGAGAATATCAGCTACTTGATATGTTTATTTTAGCTGTCAATCATGTGGGTAATTTTAAAATCTGTCCACACTACGTCGGAGGAATTTGAAATCGCAACAACCACCGGTCTTTTTGGGATTTGTGTTTTAAAAAAAGAATACTCGAGCAGGGAAATCACATTATTATCGTGAGGTTATCGTTTTCAAACAGCTTTGTTTTCAAAATGTTTCCGTCCACTTTAAAACGAAAAGCCGGCGTTTTCAAATTCCTCCGGTTTGAAGAGCGTTTTTGAATAGCTCCCTTTTCGTGACGGATTAGTGTGGACAGTAGGCTTAACCGTAAAAATAAAGCTGTGTTTTCAAATTTTTTTTGGCGTGGTCTGAACGCTGCCTTACAGTTCCACAGCATAAGGGAACTTATTCATTGAAAAATTAAGCTTAGAAAAAGATGTCAAATGGTGCAAATGCCACTAAAGCTGAACATACAAAGTCTGCAAACACAGTCGAACCTCTATTAAGCGGCCACTCTGGAGGACGAGACATCTGGCCGCTAATAGAGGTGGCCGTTTAATAGAGTTTCACACGAAAACAAAACAACGTTGGCGTGACCCAGTTTTCAGTTTATCAAATATAAGTACCAACAAATGCAAGTGAAGAAAAAGGAAAAACAATGATGGTTATAATAAGGTCCATAACGTCAACAAAAGCCAAAGAAACAATTATGTGTACAGACGTAGCCTGCGTAGCAGTCTTTTCCGTTTCCTCTGAGCGGGAGAAAGCGAGAGCCAAGGGGAAGTCTTGCGAACGGATGGGGCGAGCGCAAAAAGTTAGAAACAGGGGGAGGGGGTGGAGGTAGGGTTAGGCTGTTCCCGTGCCCTCGCGCGACTACTGCCTACATGAAAGGAAACGGAAAAGAATGCTCCGCAGGCTAGTGCAGACGCGACGTGTCTGTCAACCCAACACTGGCTCGTGTGCTGTACAAACAAACTAAAACGCTTCGAAACTTTGTTTTGTGATTGTTTTAATTAAATTCTGCTTAAATGTTTTAATAGTGTTCCACTTTGTAATTCTTTTACCTTCATCTGGCTAAAAACGTCCAACTTCTTATCTCCCTGGCCGTTTAATAGAAGTATAAAACAAAACAAAAATTTGTTTTTCCCATTCATCATGTTGTAACGACTTCAAAAACGAATCGAAAAGTTGCTTTTTATACTTTATCCAACAATTGAAAGCAATTCAACGCAGTGAAATAAAATTGTCTCGTAATTGGAGATTGTAACAATTTTGATTAAATTCAAGTATAACAAGCAATAGACCAACTTTTCCATCAGGAGTAAACGAATTACACATCTGTATCAATAGCCAATCACTCGTAGCTACCCACACGTCTTCAACTTTAAAATTCCATAATTACTACATAAATATCTAGCCATTAACTGTGTGCATTTGACGTGAATTACCTGCCGCTTTACATAAGCCTGGGAGAACTTCAGATTGAGCTTCCACTGTTTTCCGCTTCACAGTTCAACAAATTTAAAGGTAAGACTGTTCTAAAATGTCTTTGACAAGTTTATTATCTCACAGGCAGTAAGCCTTTGGTATGTTAACTGAAACTCTAGCCAGGTTTTCCACATGTTTTGTCTTTCGCAAAATTGCATTAGAATTCTGTTTTCCAACTTCACCAAGTACAGTAATTTAATCTCAAAATTTTCCTAAATTTCTTATTTTTTGGCTATTGTAAATGACACGAAATAAATCATATCTCAAAACAGCAATCGAAAGAACAATTGATGTCCTCAAAGCTATCCCATATGAGCTGCTTCGAAAATTTAGGCTTTTGTTTGTGATTGTCAAATTTTGCGATTTTGAAAATTTGGGTATTGCTTGCAAAGTATTTGTTTCGCAGATAGTTTTGTCCCATCCGGTCAACTTGAGCTCTCTGTAGTTTTTGCCACAAGGTCTGAGTTAATATATCTCGTTTGAGATTTAAAAAAGGGTTAAGAAAACGAGACAATACGCGATTCTATCCCATGGAAATTGACGGGAGGAGCAGAAACGAATAACAAGAGTAAGTCCCGGATTCCATATAATTTTTGCAAAGGTGGCTTTTTGCTTGATATCTTTTCGCGTGATGCCTTTTCGTTTGATGCCGTTTCGCTCGATGCATTTTCGCGTGACGCCTTTTTGTGTGATGCCTTTCAGCGTGATACCTTTTAGCGTGGTGCCTTCAACCGTGATGCCTTAAAGCGTGATGCCTTTTAGCGTGATGCATGCCTTTTTGCGTGATGCCTTTCAGCTTGATACCTTTACGCGTGACGCCTTTTCGCGTGATAACCTTTGGCTTGATGCCTTTCAACGTGATGTCTTTTCGCGTGATGCCTTTATGCGTGATGCCATTTTGTGTGATACCTTTTCACGTGATGCCTTTTGCGTGATGCCTTTCAACGTGATGCCTTTTCGCGTGATGCCTTTACGCGTGATGCCATTTTGCGTGGTGCCTTTTCGCGTGATGCTTTTTCGCGTGATGCCATTTTGCGTGATGCCTTTTTATGTGATGCCTGTTTGCGTAATGACTATTTGTAGAATCGACTTGTTGCCATTCCGCTTTGAATGGATGCACGTACAATTTGGATGAATTGACATCAATTACTATGTACTGAATTTTGTCATAGATATACCTCTATCCTTTATTATGGTGGGAGAGGGAGATTACGTGTGGAGACACAAGCAGAAGCGTTATGCCTTTTTGCGCGATGCCTGTTTGCGTGATGCCTTTTCGCGTGGTACCGTTTAGTAAGTGTAATACCTTTCACGTGATACCTTGTTGCGTGATACCTTTTCGCGTGATGCCTTTTAGCGTAATGCCTTTTTGTATGATGCCTTTAGGCGTGATACCTTTTAGCATGATGTCTTTATGCGTGACGCCTTTTCGAGTGATGCCTTTCAGTGTGATGCCTTTTAGCGTGATGCCTTTTCCCGTGATTCCCTTCAGCGTGATGCCTTTTCCCGTGATTCCCTTCAGCGTGATGCCTTTTCCCGTGATGCCCTTCAGTTTGATGCCTTTAAGCGTGATGCCTTTTCGAGTGATGCCTTTTAGCGCGATGCCTGTTTGCGTAATGACCATTTGTAGAATCAGCTAGTTGCCATTCAGCTTTTGATCGATGCATGTACAATTTGGATAATTTGATATCAATAACTGAGTACTGAATTTTGTCATAGATATACCTCCATAGTTAGCTCATCATTCCGTGTGAAATTCACCGGCTTGCTCATAGAGCACTTTGATTCACTTTGTCGCAGGACTGTACTCCCTCGTTCCCAGCCTCCAAGGGAGTGTTGTTGTTGTTGGTCGCCTAGCAGAAAGTGTGAAACGCGGACTTTCGATGTTGTTGTTAAACAACAGTTTTCGAGAGCTTATAGTCGAAATGTGAGCATGATTAGTTCTCCTTCATTCTAATCAACAATGACACAAGAACGCACGATCCCTGGATGCCCTTGGGCATTCGCAGACGACATGAGAGGAATCATCGACAAGAAGGAATTCAGGTTTGGAACGTTCCATCGTAAATTAACATGATCGCTGTGCAAACAGTTTTAAGCCTAACCTTAAGCTTGAATTTCGTTGCCTTCTCGTGAAGTGCTTCTCTGTGTTGACTCTTATTTCAATAAAACGTTTTGAGCCTCGTTGATACTGACTCGCTCACATGAAATCCTTTCAGTTTTGTGACAGTCTTCAGAGTCCATCACGGAAAGCTATATTCGTTAACAAATTGTTTCTTTAATTCAACAGGGGCTATATCACGCTTTATTTTATTTTTCTTTCTTTATTTATGAGTTCCAAACTCTGTTTTATAATAATATGAAATCATTATAGCTGCCTTGTTTAACCTATTATATGAGAGCACTCAAGAACTAGAGGAAGAAAGGAAAATGTTCCCTCAATCTCTACTTATCCACACTTCTGCTATGCTCTCATCGTTTCCTTGTGGTGGTGTGGTTACAGGGCTGACAGAGCCCTTCAAACATCAGGGGTACATTGGGGTTTGCGGTACTGGACAATTTTTCTTGCAGTATTTTGGTAATTTTAATCTCAAATTGCAGTATTGTGGTATTTAAACAAACCTGCGGGATGCGGTTTTTTACTGTGAATTTTGGATGGTTTTAAAAATTATCCTCAAAGTCCTCCAATGTTTTGGGAATCTTCTCTAGTTTCCAATCAGAAAAGGGTAATTTATTATTTGTCAATTATTAGCCAACACGCCAGTGGGTGTTACTTCTTTGTTTATTTTGTCTAAATCTAAAATAACCTGAGTTGACGTTCATTAAAAAATTCCTAATTGTTATTTCTGTGTTATTACTGCTTTCAACGTGACATACAGCATTATGTAGTGGTTTCAGTGCGACATCGAGTTTGAATTTGTTATTGAAGAATTGTGGTATTTGGCGACTTTTTTGCGATATTGCGGTATTTGCCCCCCTCGGACATGGTTAATGGTGCTCTAGTCACAGCTGCTATGGTCCCTTAGCTAGTTCTTAATTTCCTGGAGTTGCTATATTTAACTGAAATGCTTTGTAATAGTCCAAAAGATCAGGCTTAAGTCTCCTTTTATTTGAAGTGGTTGCAGACCTATAAATTTGCAACAGTTTGTACAAAATACAATGCACTTTAAGAGCAAAGACAGAAAGTCTGGATCAAGTGCTGGAGAAGGTTTTGATAACCTTTGTATTATAAACCAGAACAGAATAATGAGAATGGCAAATCATAGAAGACTCATACTTAGCATTACCAGTGAGATTTTGGTTTATGCTTCTGATTAAGGTGGTGTTATAGTATACATGTATGATTCTGCTTTGGATTTGTTGAGTGTTCAAAGCCAATCACAGACCATGGTAAAATAAAGCAGAGACAGTTCTGCATTACTTTTGGTTTCTGTTGAATTGTTGTTGCTATGGTTGTTACCATTGAAAACATGGATCATGTGTACTAAAGAGATCTAGCTGTTGTTGAGTGTTTATCGATACCCTGGATCAACCCATGATTGACACTCGATCGACATCTTCATCGACACCTCAATCAATACTCGGTTGATACTAGATTTACACTCCCTCGACATCTCGACTGACACTTGATCAACACTTGAACGACAGTCGGTCGATAGCTGTTAGTCAGTGTGGACTGACTCACGTATCAATTGACACTCAAATGCATGTCTGCAAAAATTATTAGATTGTTGATTGACTGTTAACCAAGATGTCGATCGAGTATCAACAGAGTATCGAACATGGAGATGTTGATTGAGTGTTGGTTGAGATGTCGAGTGAGTGTTGATCGAGGGTTAATCAAGGGTATCGATCAACACTCAGCCAGGATGCCAATAGTACACATGATCTGAAAATGTTGACTGAGAAAATATGACTAAGTTTTGTTCCTTGCTATAGTGATGTCAAGTTCATCGTGGGGCCCAATAGAAAAGTGATCCGTGCTAACAAAGCAATTCTTATGGCAAGGTAAGACTGATTATTACATGTATTTAATTGATAATTATAATATTAAATAATAAGTAAAATGGTTCCTTTGTTGAAACTATATACAGTACTGTGCAGTCTTGCTAGCACTTGTAAAATCCTTGGAAGTCTAATATACTTTATATGTACATAATACAGGTGTGAAGTTTTCCAGGCAATGCTTTCAGATCAGAAAGACAATGTCCGACCAAAGGGTGATCAACAGGATATACCACTAGTCCTAGCAGATGTTACACCAGAAATCTTTATGTCAATGTTGGAATTTCTTTACACCAATACATGCACTCTAAACAGCAAGAATGTAAGTGGAAAATAATGTTCTTTTTAAAGTTTTGTAATTACTGCTTGAGCATACATGTACATCTTAACTGATCTCTGCTCGATGACAATGCAAAATCCCTGGTGTTCATTGAACCTTTTAGGGCTGGGTTAAAAAGCAGTTTTGGCCCTTCTTAGGGTGTGCGGCCTCATGAGGTCCACAGCAAGAGCATTCCAGTACCTTTTAGGGTAAATGAGCTTGAAAAAAATGACAGGAGATATTTAATTTAACTTTGATAATACCACAGTATGCCAACAAAAAAATAATGCTAAATAAATAGGCACCAATGCTATGCCAATGCCATGCCAAAGCCACGCCAACGCCACGCCAATGGCTTGCCAACTGCTGAGCAACATGCTCCTCATCATTAAATAAGTATGTTTAACCTCATAGTGCAAACTTTATCAGGTGCAAAACTTCCACAGGTCGTTAGAGATGTATTTTGTATCAACAAGCTACTGCACTGCTCCCCTAGGATCCGAAGCTTTTCCCTGAGGGGTATTCCCACAGAATTTGTCAGGTTGCTGTAAGTTGTACACATGTATAATACTGTTAACAGAGAAGCAATGCATTCAGAAGTAACAAATTTTACATAATGACAGCTGTGTTAACTACTTCCTTATTACTGATACTAACAGTACTTACATTAAATAAATTATATTTTTTTTAAGGTGATGGAAGTCATGGGCTCAGCCATGGAGTACAATTTAGAGCAACTACAAAAGGTGCATACATGTACATGTTGAGGCCTTGATCATGTCATCATCAGATGAGAGTACATGTATCTAGATACATGAACAGTTTTTTAAAATACAAGTTCTGAACTGTCTTGAGTGCACAGCATATATTGTTCATTTTATTTAATATAATACACTCAAACCTGGCACATTAACCTTTTAGCTGTGCCTTCAGTAAAAATTGAAGATTAAGGCATCAGTCCTAGTTGCAGCTCCAGTAATCAGGGTGCAATAAGAGAGGTCAATGTCCTTTAAAGTGAATAAGTTATCTCATGTTTTATTGATTTTGTAATTTTATTTCATTACATGACAGATTTGTGAGCAGTTCATTGGTGAAACTCTTGCAATAGAGACGGCATCAGAAGCTATGCAGGTAATTTAAAGTTCAGTCACTTGGAACTGTAAATTATTAGTTATGTTTAGTTTAAATATGTTATTAATAATTTACCATTTTGACTTGGTATCATTTGTGTATAATACATCTTATTTGATGGTTCAACATATACTGTCAGACAAGTGAATACACATGGATACTTTGCGAGTTCTGAATGAGCAAAATGTCCAATAATGCATCATCGAATAAGCGCTTCATTATTCCACCGTTATCCTACTTTCTAGTAATACATCCTGCATCATTAGAAAATCATACTGATTGCATACCATTTATACAAATTAAAGATAAAAACTAAATATGACTCTTATGTACAGTGCAATTAACAGGTTCATTTTCTGCTTGTTTTCCTGACCTGCATGCAATATGGTAAAATGGCATGATAGTTGAATAATATGTTGTATTAACATTTTTAAATGAAAATTCTTGCAGAGGCAATACCCAAAAAAACGCTAACACTAACTTATTAATTATTTAATGTATAACCCTTACTGGAACCTAAAGAAATACATGTGGATAAACTCATTTGTTACCAAGCTAAGGAAAGTGCAATGGCTGACCTGTTACTAAAGTCCTGAACATTGTTTACACTGTGTGCAAGGGAGGCGGCATGGCCAAGTAGTTAGGGCACTGGACTTGAAATCTGGAGGTAGTGGGTTCAAGTCCTACTCTGACCACTAAGCTGGAGTTGTTTCTCGGTAGACCCTAGTTCAACTGCTCGGTCTTGCTTGTAAATAGCCAACTGGTCTGCCTCCCTTCAGTTGGGATTTTTAATCCTGCTATGTTTGAAATATTTGAAGTATTTCTTTCTTTCAATTTAAGCAGCATGCCTGAGAACTTGCTTGTTGACACTAAAAACACATTGACCACTAAAAACTTTCAACATTTCTTAAAATAGCTATATATATTATTATTATTATTCAATAGCTGCAATCAATTGAATGGGGCCAAGTCAATTCTTCTAGTTTACAATTTAAATAATTTTACAGTCTAGAATTGGCTGTTGTAATACGTTGTGATAGATAGTAATGATGACGTTACACTGTCTAGATTGCCGTTACCTATGATCAGGAAGAGCTTAGAGAGCGCTGTTTGGATTTCATTGAAGAAAACACAGAGAGTGTCTTCAGAACTAAAGGATTTCATGAACTGTCTGAGGAAGCCTTGTCTTTACTGCTGCAAAGTGACAAGCTGATGATGGATGAGCTGGAAATTCTTGTTGCTGTGAGGGAATGGGCCACAGTTAATTCTGTAAGATTTGGTTTATTGGTTGATTTGTACAATGTATTGGGTCATTGTGTTATTTTTCAGTGATGCTGTGACTTAATGGTGAGAACACTGGAATATGGCCATTGTGTTGTGTTTTTGTGCTAAATTCTTTATTCCTGAATGCATTGCCTCTCTATACCAAGGAGTATTTATTTACTAGTGTTATACACATTCAACTAGTACAGCAACCCATTAAGTTTTGAGGATTGTCCCTGAAGGACGAGCATTGGATGCTGCCGGTGGAGGGTGGGGGGTGTAGTTGTTTGTTGCTACAGAATCCCGAGTCACCTCAACGAATTGTAGTGGTTTTGCACCCAATCAAGCTTGTAGCATCTGAGATGGCACCCATATTTTCCAGTTTGCACCCAGTCCCACCACCGTTACTACATGATTTGCCCAATCGAAATAGTGTATTAGTCTATGACCTAATCAATGTTATAAAACCTTAATAAATTAGACATTTGTTTCCTGTTTAAGGTGGTTCTTAGTAAGTCGCTTGCTGAAGTGGCACAGAATGTCATCAAACATGTCAGACTTGCACTGTTAACACCCGAGGAGCTTAAACAAGTAGAGCTTGACAATGACAAGGACAAAATGATTCCAGTAAGTTGAAATATATTAAACCTTACAGTGCCAATGCTTTCGGCTCAATCAATTGGACATGTATGTCAATTCCAAGCCCTTTCATCCTCCTCCCCACCCCCCCTCCCCTGCGTTTGTCAGACGTTTGGGCATGACTTCAAAAAGTCCAAACTTCTTGATGGAAACCTAAATATAATGGTCTATAATATTTGCGCACTGAAGCAATAAAAGGTTGGGATGTTAAGTTGTAAATGTCTGCCAAATGTTTTTAGGCTCTATCGTCGTGGAAAAACGGGTCAAACTTGAGAAAAAAAAACTTTTCCTTCAACGATTTACCTGTAACTGTATTCTTTGTCCAGTGGTCCAGGAATCTTTTGGTACAGTAAGGGGCCAAGATAGTTAATCAAAAATTTTGGCACTATTTTGTTCAAGGATGCAGCAAAATGAACAAAATTGCCGTGTTAATGCCCTGTTAATGAAGCATGCTATTTCCTCAATGCAAGACAAGACAAGACAAGACAAGACAGGTCGCTTGTCCTTAATTCAGTTTTGAATTCGCTTGTAATCTCAAATTGGCTAAGCTGTAAACAAGCCTTTCTTTTTTTTTTTCGCTGATTACGCAAATTTGTACAGTAACCTTAGGTGAGAAGTATTGTAGACAGCACTACAGACTTTATTCATGGTATGAAATTCGCGAAATCAAATAACCCGTGTGACACATGGAGGCCTTGGTCATTTCCATTGTGTCTCTGGTGTCATGTGGAAGAGCTGGTCCATGGATTCTGTTTTATATTTGAGTGCGTGAACGCGATCACGAGAGTGCGGGAGCTTGTATCCGCGCTTGTGCGCGCGAGGGATAGCGAGTGATTCACGTAGTGTGCTTGCGTGCACTAGGCTATCCCACCCAAATTCATTGTCGGTTTTCCTTTCAGATCAAACAGATATCTGAGGCGTGGAAATATCACGCGTTGAGAAAGTCACCGAAACACAGCGCCTCAGTGCCCAGGCCACGACCGCGACGGGGAACGAAACCGCGGGAAATGTACACAGAAGTCAGTTAACAGAATGCCACTATTTGGTGAATGACTTTTGAAGGCAAGAAAATGGAGCAGAAAACAAGTTAGGAATTTTGTTGTATGCTGGTTCATAGTATTGCATATTATATACTGCATAATAGATGTGATTTAAACCGTCACTCAAAAATCGATTGATTTGTTACTGGCAGTTTAGACTATGTTTGGACAGTAATGGAACTACGCCGGAGAAATTTGAAAACAGCGTTTTCACTCTGAAAACGAATGGAATGTTTTCCGTCCACACTACGCCAGGGGAATTTTATAACGCAACAATCACCGGCGGCGGAAACCATATAAGTGTTTCCTTGTGGGGTAGAGTTAATCACATGACTATCGTGACGTCATCGTTTTCCAAAAAACCTTGTGTGGACAATTTCTCTGGATTATTACGGACGGTAGGCCTATTCGTAGAACTAAAGCTGCGTTTTCAAATTTCTTCTTTGTAGAGCAGATGGAACGTAAGCTTGATACCTGTAAATAGACAATGCGCGCCTTTCGTTATAAAACAAACACAACTGTAATGTTTCTCTTCAACAAGGAATTGTTTTTTTCTTACTTACTAAGATTAAATGATCGTAATTGGACTCCGTGTCATCCAATTCTATATGTAAACTTACTCGCGGTTAAACATTCCGGACTCCAGCACGCAAAGGCCCGTGATCTAATCGCTCGTGTTATTACAGACGGAACTGGACTTCGTTCTTCCTTGTGCTATATTTATACATGTTTATAGAATGCTATAGAATGCTTTTAGCACTGACGAATTGCACTTTCCCAGTTAAACGTGTTTAATTCATCTTTAAAAACAAAAGTCAGTGATGCTCTTCTCAGTCTTGATTTCATTCTCTAATAGAAATTATTGAACCATGTTAAGCCGCAATGTAAACGGCGAATTTTAGCTACACTTTAGTTACATTGCAACTCGGAAAGTTCATTATATGAAAGCATCATCTTAGTTGATTTGTTCAGTCTCATTTAATAACTCATAATCAAAAATTTATTTTTGTATATGCTTAATAGTTCCTTTCTAGCCGGCATTTATAAATCCCTTGAATTTGATATTGGAGTTTAGACTTAAGACTGAATATTTAAATAGTTTGAAACGAAACGTAATATCATTTAAATATTGCGCTTCCTAAAGCCACTGACACCGATGCTGGCAATTATTATTATTTTTTTAATTTCTTTATTATTAATAAACTATCATTATGTATAAGCTATTCTTGTCTTCATTTGTCTATTCAGTAATAATCATAACTTTAAATGCCGTCGACTTTAAACGCTGAAATTTGAGTAAGAACTAGACTTCTCAAATAGGATGAACATATCTCAAATTGTCAGTAAATTGAGACGAGCAATATTACACCTACGTTGTGTTTTGCCTCTTTTTGCGCCAGTCTGCTAAAAGGTCGGCCTCCTAAAATTCAATAAACTTATTGACCAACGGCAAAAGTTTTTATTTTCGTTTATTATCTAAACACAATTTAGCATATAGAGTGCCCGTAGGGTTTTATATGGTAGTATGTTTAGCCCAATAAACTGTTTTGAAATGTATTGTATGCACAAGGCAAGGTCTAATATTTTTTGTTTACCGACTGACTGCAGTGGGACTCCAGTAGATATTGAAGGCTTATTTTCATGCAGTTTTAGAAACAGCCAAAATAAAGTATTAGCTAAAAAAAGACTCATGCTTCCTGTTATTAGACCGGAATATTGTCGTCATTAATTCGCTTATTTTTCCGATAGCAAAAATCTTCGCGACATAATGCAAATTTTTTGTAATTATGCGAGCACAATACAAACGTTGACCTGGGCTGTTCTCAGTGGTTATGTACACACGTGAGGTGTGAAGTTTAACCCGCTGGGGGTTTTAAGTGGAAATAAGCTTTTAACAAAAGGATATTGAAAGTTCTTGAGATCCATTGAAGCTAACACGTTGCCCCAGCGAAACCCGTAAATGCTTAGTGACGGAGGAGTAGGGGTTTTGCTCTGTGAACACGAAATGTGGTTTCCGTACATTTGATTGATCCCGTCAACCAACCTGACCTTTAGGTGAAGTTTTATATTGCTGGTTTAATTGTCGAAATGTGGGAGGCGAAAACATTGACGCAACAGAATGGAAATTTACGTACTACAAACTTGACAACAGTGTCAAACGAATTGAGCGAAATCAAATTTAGCTTCGAAGAGAAGCCTTCGGGGACGAAATCAACTGCTACCTGCGAAATGTCAGAAACAACGCAAAACACAGTACATAGAGTTTTAACTTCTGATATTATTGCAAGAATACAGGCGGTGGACAATGAGGACGATATCGCCACTTGTCAAACGGACATAACAAAAAGAAAAATTCCGCATCGAGCGAATTACAAGCTTGGAGCGAATTATACTGGCGACTTTTCGAGACACGCAGCTGAGGTGAAATATGGCGACCACTTGGACGATTCAGGGATGTGTATTATCCGTAATGTGGTGATTGTTAAAAATAGCGCGTCGCCGCTGGGATTTTTTATTCGACAAGGAGATGGATCATTTATCAAGCAGGGAATATTTGTTTCGCGTGTTACGCAAGGGAGCATTGTCGACGCAAACGGTTTGCTCAAAGTTGGAGATGAAATCATTGCAGTTAATTACGTCGACATCGACGGATTCAGCCTGGATGATGTAGTGCGAATGATTCAGGCTCCGCGAAAATTGATTTTAACGATTCGAATAAATGCTTTCTTAATCAAAAGCAGTTCTTCCGTTGGCGATGCTTTCAGTTCTCTAACAACTAATGGAGAGAAGGCTACCTCGAAGGCTTTAAAAATCAAAAACAAGCAGTCTCGGGCAAATGATTATAAAGAGCCAAGCAACAAAGGTAAACAAACTGAGCAAACACAAACGGAAAATTTGAAAGTGGACAAAAATGCAAATGAGCATCGGGACATCTTAAAATCGTCAAATCATTCGGAAAATTCGGCGACCATTGAAGATCTTATCAACGCTATTCGTGCGCAAAATAATCGATCGAAGAAAAGCAAGAGACATTTTGAGCACGGTGAAAACAACAGCGAGCCATCTCCCGAAGACTCTGGCCACTCGAACGGCTCTCTGCACAAACAGCGAGACTTGAATAAAGCCGAGAATCCGCAGATTAGAAAACCATCCAATGATGGCATCATTTTGTCAACCAGAACTCCTCAAATTGCCAGTCGAAAGTCAAGTACTTTAACACCAATAACGTCTGTGAATTTGATTTTCGATGACCCTGATGATTTTACTGTTCCAGCTCCTCCTACCAAACATACTATTTCAAACGAACAATCCCTAAAAGTTTATTCTTCGGGAATAAGTTCACGAAGCCCTCCGGGTTCTCCCGGGGGTAGTCCGAAGGCAAGGCGAAGACTTCCGTCCGTGCCTGGCGACACCACACGCGCAAGTCGCTCTAACAGCGATGCCCGTAGCGAGAACGGTTCGCACCCGGCTACCAAACCCTTGCTTTCCCTACCAGCGGAGCCAAGGAGCCGTAGGATGCTCCCTACACCCCCACCATCCCCCGTTGCCTCACATAAAGCGGAATTATCAAACAGTCGAGAAACAAGCTCGACCACAGGTGAAAACTCTGAGAGTGGAAAATCAAACCGGAACAGTTGGACTGGACCGGCAGACAGTGAAACGATGGAGGAAAAATCACCAGCGCCATCTCCCTCAAGGAAGGAATCAGGGTTGTCTTTGAGCCAAATCTTCGGCGCATTTGCGTTGAGAACTCATTCAGATGCTACAGATGAACCAGAAAAGAGTAAGAATGGAGGCAAAACTGAGTCTTCCGCACCCCAAAGGCCTATGCGAAAGAGCGAATCTCATCGAGACGATATCTTGGCGCAACAGAGGCAGTCTCTGCTGTTACATTCGTACGTCTCTGGTGGACTGCAGCCTCCTAGCGGACCTAAAAGACTCACGAGTCGTTCATCACAACCTAATTTGAAACTTTCGCCAGTTCAGGAAGAACCTTCCAAATCAAAGCTCTCTCCTGGCTCGCCTGAGAACTCCAAATTCTCTCCAAAGCTCACCAGAAGGCGCGCCAGCCTTGCGTCAATAACTGACAAGAGTTTAACCAATCAGCTTCCCGCGCAAGACTTGAGTGACGCCGACCGACTTAGAAGTGAGGCAGAAACTGGGTTTTTGATATTCCCAGATGATTATACTGGGCATAATCTGCTATCGTCGCACGCAGTCTCCGGTATGGTCTCTTTGCACATTATCAAGGCTACTCACTTACCTTTCGCTGATAAGAAGCTTTTGGAGAAGAAAAAGAAAGTCTACTTTGCGGTAGAGGTGGACTTTGAGCGAAAAGCTTTCACAACTACCAAGAGGGCGTCAAAAGCCCTAACCTGGGACGAAGTATTTGAAGTAGAAGTCCAACATGGCCGAGAAGTGTGCCTCTCTTGTTTTATTGCAAGCCACGATTTTGACAAACCCGTGACAAAAGCCTCTTTCAATCTGTCTCCTTTTGTGCGATGCGGTCAACAACACAATGTCGTGTTTCGTATGCATCCACAAGGAGCGATTCATCTCAAAATGGAATTCATTGAGATGAAGACCTTGCTTAAACGGGCCCCGTCTGATCGAATATCCGGCGTGTTTGGATTTCAACTCAATGTGACCTCGCGAAATGACAACGCAAGTGTCCCGCTGATCGTCCGGAAGTGCGTGGACGAGATTGAGAAGCGTGGCCTACTGGCTGTGGGTCTGTACAGAATTTCCGGAAACGCTCGACGGAAGAGGCAACTTAAGGCGCAATTCGACGAAGACAGCACCACGGTGGATTTGTCAGAAGACAGCTACCCAGATATAAATGTCATCGCTGGCATTTTGAAAGATTATCTCCGAGAACTTCCCGAGCCCTTGATAACGGAATCCTTGTCGAAGCTACTGATTAACGCAGCTAAGGAACAAGTCCAAGATCAGGATCTGGCCTCACAGAAACGTGTTCTCTCCAAACTGCTGGTTCAGTTACCTCAGAACAATAGAGAGACCCTTGTGTATCTGCTGAACCATTTCTTGCGGGTCATTGCAGAGAAGGAGACGAACAAAATGGACGCGCGCAACCTGTCAGTGTGTTTTGGACCCGTGCTTTTATGTCCCCCGGCGAACCTTACCGAGGGCAAAGACTTGCTGGACCTGAAACTTCATATTAAAATTGTCGAGTTTCTGATTTATCTGTGGAGGAACACCAATGTAACTCCCGGATAGCTCTAAATTTTGTTTAACTTCTAATATTTTTCCGTAAAACCTTTATCTGTTAAGACATATATCAGCACTAACCGTAAACATTTGTCAGTCTTATGTCTTAATTAAACTTCAAATCGACAGTTTTCAGGGAGAGAAATTTTATCATCTTATCCCAAGGGCTTTTTGATTGACTACGGTCCCAGCGGAGGCATACGTACACGCGAGCGCGGCGTGTGCGAGGGTGATAAATTAAGAGCGTGACTCGCGAGTCAAAATGGCTGGAAAACGATCACTCGGTAAGCCTCGCTCGTGATTTTTACACTTGTGTCCTCGCGCATTCCTTTAATACGACTCAGCCAAACTTTTGTAAAACAAAAAAAAGGATAATAAAACACGCGCTTCTCAAATTGCCAACTTTTTTTTCGGGGGAGGGGGCGGCGGCTATCAGAACAGACTCTTACGAGTATATGCATTAGGTCTACTTTCGAGTTAGAACAGATTCATGAATTGAAGAAATTTCCGAACTGGACAATACCAAGTACGTGATCATATTTCGTGATAAATATATTGGCATGGGACCTTGCGCTGCTCGATCTGGAAAATGATTGGATGCTTTCATAAATGGATATTACACAAGCAATTCAAAAACCAAACCTTACTCGGCAGTCGGACGCTCTTTGGGCTCGTCACGCAATCTCTATTTCGTGACGAGCCCAAAAAACGTCTACTCTGTCCTGTCGGGTTAATTCTCCGGGTCATTTTCGGAGGATCTTCAGTTTGCACGATGACGTGTGGAGGTTTGAACAAATCCTCGGAAATCATTACCCAAAAATCGTTGTCCGTAACTATTTACTTTCGCCGACACTTTCGCTGCTTTTCTGTTTGTGCGTTGCTAGGAAACTGATTAAAGAGCGTACGTCATTTCGGTTCCCTTTTTTCGAAACCTTTTGTCCAAACAGGATCGTCGTTTCTAATTCCTTACCTATTTCTCGAACCAATTTTTTTCGGGTTTAAAATTATCTTTCTCAATTTATCTGGACTGCGTTGACGTTCATTTTTATCCGTACTTTGCCGTTAACACACTTTTTGCGGATTGGAGAACAAAATTTCTTTCTGAGCTGTGTTTGAAGGTGAGTACAGGAAAATATGCTCATTTTATGTAACTGATCAATAGTGAGATAATAACCTAAACGCCATCTTGGGGTAAAATAAACAGAGTTAAAAGAACTGCAGCATTTAAGCGATCAACAGTTGGCTTTTCTCTTTGACTTTATTTCGCTGATGTTTACGCTTGCTTTTGTCCGATCGAAAAATAGTTACACCTTGGAATTTAAATGTGCAGAAATCTCGTAATAGTTACAAAAATGAACTATACGCCCGTTGAGAAATAGATATGCATGTTATTAAACGAGCGTGAGGCCCGTATTGGAGAAATATTGGTCGAGTTCTCCTTGCGTTTGCAGGTTTATGGGCCGCGAGTGGCAGGCTAGGTCCAAAAACTTGCGAAATATCCGGTCCATTTCGAACCGGACAAGTTGGTTCAATTAAGTATTTAATTTAACTTTCTGGCTTACTCCGAGATCTATTCTTACGTTTGTTTCCTAATGCAAATGAATGAAATCACTAGGACACTGACTCTGTTGTTTCTTTTGCTTCGTCTAAATGCCGATGCCACAATAATACTGGAGGATTTTACACTGCTACTCTGGGCTGAGCTTCTTCAGGTGCCGTAAACTACGCAAAGATAGATGTAAAGCCCAAAATGTTTCTGTTAGTTTTTTTCTAAACTGTTCTTGTTATTTTGTTGATGACTGACTGGCTATGAAGATAAAATAACTCAGTAAAACTAATACAGACAAATTTGGTCAATCATTTTATCAGTGTAACTTGTAAGAAGACAAAAATGATTTCCGATCCAATCAATCAATCCCAATCAATACCAATCGATCAATTAATCGTTATCGATAACTATTGACAATCGATAACAATCGAACTCACAACTTTTTTTCGTCATCGATTTTCATCGATTGCTATCGGCCAACGATATCAATCTTCGATTGTTATCGATTGTCATCGATTGATATCGATATTTGTTTATTGATTGACTACGCCTGTGATCAAGTTACAAACGGAAACATACGCATACGGTTATGTAAATCAACCGGCTTTCTTGTAAACCAGGAAATGTCAGACTTCCACTATCAAAACAGCAAGGAACTAGAACACTACAGAATGGAATACGAAGATGCTGCTTATAGAGTTTATAATAATAAATAATAGTAACTTTATTAATGTGTCGAGATTGTTTAGCCGAGGGATAACCCTCTACTAATTATAGTTTATGGAACTATCTCCAGCGGTGTTGCCTCCACATGTTTCGCGCAAGAATGGAAGAGATATGGAAATAGCCGAGGTCTATGCCCGGGCGGGGGAACTCCCAAATTCAAAGGACGGGGGTGCTCGTCAGAAATATTGAAAAGAATCCCTAAGAGGTACCAAGATCCTGTTTTGTGGGCGTGGCTTGAATTTAGACTAAAATAAAAATTAAAACGTCCCAAATCACGCGTACGCTTACCATATTTGTAGAGCATGGTGTAATGGCTCATAACCCATGATGGCCAAGCCAATGAAAACTCTCGAATTGAATTATCCCATGATCCAGTTTTTAATAATTTCACTCACAACTTTGAAACACGCTTCTCAAACTCATTAATAATTTATCAATAGTAAACAAAGGAAATCATGACCGTGACGATGTTTGGATATCTGATCTTACTTAGGATAGTTAGGATAGATTTTTAAAATTTTATTTCTCCATGTTCTCCTTAGTTCGAGTTTCGATTGAGAAGATCTATCAAACAAGAAAGGACGTGTTTTACCACATTAATACCAGACACCTCGAAGTTCGTCAAAAATACTCCGCTGCGCGTCGTATTTTCAACTCTTTTCTCGGCGTTTGGAAATGTGGTCAAACACGGTCTTTCGTGTTTGATATATTACTAGACAATTGCAGCTGTAACTGGAAATAAATTGAAATACAGTTAACTAACCTGAAGAAAAAGAAACACGTATTGTTGGAATCAAAACTGAGATCAAAATTAACCAAAACATGTACATTTAAAATAAGCCATGGAGCACTTTTTCCGCGTCTTCATAACCTCACCTAAACACGAGGGAGCATCGGAGAATTCGAGACAATACTGGAGAGTTTAACTAACTACGAGGCCGACGGCGAGGACAATTTCGATTAAAAAACAAATTTACATTTTACCTGAAACTGAATATGGAACACAACGTAAAAATTCGAAATAGAGATTTTAAAAATTTTCCGTCGCGGTTTGCGTTCTCCAGACAACGAAGAATTTGGTCATCTCACGATGTTGTGTTGCTGAGAATGTCAAATATTTAATTAAGTTATTAAAATTTACATTGACGAACTTTATTTCAAGCCAATGTGGTTAATTTTAAAATGACCATTTTTCAGCTATACTCCCATAGGGCAGCTTCGAAGTGCATGGCCAATAAGACAATATTTGTTCTTGTCCCATAATACGTTTTCTATGGTTTTAGACTGAACTGCGTCGATAACTTACTCGCCCTCATATCGTAGAGCTCCGTTTTTCTGGTAGCTCGGCCATTCTTTCCCGAAACTTCTGGGGGTCAACTCCTTCGGGGATTATTCCATAAACTCTATAAGCAGCCTCTTCATATTCCCTCTTGTAACGCTTTTCTTCTTTGCTCTTTTGATGATAGAAGTCTAACATTTCCTGGGTTAGACGACAGCCAGCTGATGTACCGTTTTTCACTTCTGGGTTGTGTTGAGGGTCGACTTTGAGATTTTTGCTATCTAGCGCCAAGGCTGTCGAGCTAGACTTTCCTTGGCTGGTTATCTCTTGGTTATCCATTGCGCCAAACTGGACTACAGCCTTCAGGTAGCCAAGGTTGACGATGTCTGATCGATCGTCAAACTATTTTATAGGTTCTCTGATTATATAACTCAAAAAGTTGCGTAACAAGTATGACGTCACGGCATCATCCAACGTCATTTTCCTCAACGGAAGCATATTTTCTTTGATTCACTCTCAAGAAAGACTTATTATGACATACTTACGACGTAGAGGTTACGCAACATCAATTAACATTCATAATTGCTCTTTCTCCAATTGCACTTTAGACAGGTTAATTAAAACTCGTTAATTTATTAGCGGCGTTCTTTTATTGATAAGTCCAACGCTATACAATATTGCCAAGGTAACTAATAGCAAATATAAACGCTTTGTAAAACCGACACCTCGCCCCTCCAAACACAACCACGTTATTAAAATGACACCTCGCCCCAACAGACCGGAACACTCTCTAAAACCGACACCTCACCTCTACGGACCGGAACACTGTAAAACTGACAGCTCGCCACCTCGCCCCTATGAGCCCAAACATTTGATTGAAATGACACCTCGCCACTACGGACCCGACCACTTTATAAAACTTACAGCTCGCCACTGCGGACCCGAACACTTTATAAAACCGACAGCTCGCCACTACGGACCCGAACACTTTATAAAACCGACAGCTCGCCACTACGGACCCGAACACTTTATAAAACCGACAGCTCGCTCCTACGGACCCGAACACTTTATAAAACCGACAGCTCGCTCTACGGACCTGAACACTTTATAAAACCGACAGCTCGCCACTGCGGACCCGAACACTTTATAAAACCGACAGCTCGCTCTACGAACCCGAACACTATATAAAACCGACAGCTCACCACTACGGACCCGAACAATTTATAAAACCGGCACCTCGGCACTACGAACCCGAACACTTTATAAAACCGACAGCTCGCCACTACAGACCCGAACACTTTATAAAACCGACAGCTCGCCAGTACAGACCCGAACACTTTATAAAACCGACAGCTCGCCAGTACAGACCCGAACACTTTATAAAACCGACAGCTCGCCACTACAGACCCGAACACTTTATAAAACCGACAGCTCACCCCTACGGACCCGAACACTTTATAAAACCGACAGCTCGCCACTACGGACCCGAACAATTTATAAAACTGGCAACTCGGCACTACGAACCCGAACACTTCATTAAGCCGTCACCTCACCTCTACGGACACGAAGTATGGGTTATTGACCAAGTGTGAGGTCAAGATGGCTGGATATTGGCCAAGTTCTTTTTTGCGTGTATATGGACCGAGACGGAGTCGAGGTCCATAAACTCGCAAAAAAAGAACGAGGCCAATATCCAGCCATCTTGACCGAACAAGCTTGGTCATTAGAGGATTTATTATATGGCTTTCGGGGAAATTTTTCTTGCGGGACACGGCAAGATAGCTCCATCTTGCCCGCTCGGGTAGCCAATCACAGCGCAGGATTTGATTCATCTTGCCCGCTCACGGAGCTAGCCATATAATAATTGTAGATATATTCTTTATCCAGTATTCTACTGTTTTACTTGAACAATTTATGTCATCACTTTTCTAATTTGCATAATACAAAAACGTAAATATCTGTAAAATGAAAGAAGATATTCCACAAAGGAAAACACCATTCTTCTTTGTTTTGAAAAACCTTTCAAATAGGCACCACTTATCTTTTACTCTACAGGCACTTTAATTCAGTGGCAACCATTTTGTGTTTCCCTCGATAAAAGAGAGCGCTAAGAAGTATTTGGGACTGGGAACCAAAGAGTCTTATAGCACAACTCAATCTAAGTGTCAGGTGACCAGTGAATGCAACAATGTTGAACTTGTCACTCTCAAGATTAGAAGCTCACGTCGGAGGATAAGGTATGATTTACAGAAGAAGGAAGAAAAGTCAGAAGGGTTGGAAAAGGACTCTATCTAGCCAGCCAACAGTAAGAACCAACTAGTGAGACAATCTCACATGGTGCAAAGTGCAATTTACGGCTCTTATACAGTAATCACACAGGTCCTCACCCCTGCCATTCTCTCCATTGGTAGACAACTAGGCCTTTTCCCCTTTGTAGAATATGAGCGGACAAAACCGTGATAAGACAATCTTAACCGTGTGTATGTTTCATGTTTGTATTTTCTTTCAAGACCCAAAACTTATAATTACCGTTTGTCAAGACGGTTTTGAACTTTATTGTGGTGTTTTACTTTGAGTTTCGTTCATTTTAAATTCAATAATAATGCGGCAAATGACTTTTCACGCCAACTTTTAGAACTTGATACTTTTGTTTTTGTCGCGAAGGTATGCAACATAATACCCTTGTTTCCTCGAAAATTTAAGAAAGATGTGTATTTTGTTTTTTACTTGCTGCTGGAGATGAATGGAATAAAGTTAAATATCTGTTTATAAATCGAAGAGCAACGATTTTGTTTTCTTCAAGATGCAAATTTTCGTGTAATATATCAAACACGAAAGACCGTGTTTGACCACATTTCCAAACACCGAGAAGAGAGTTGAAAATACGAAGCGTAGCGGAGTATTTTTGACGAACTTCGAGGTGTTTGGAAATTTGGTCAAACACGGTCTTGAGTGTTTGATATATCTTCTCAATCAAAACTTGAAATAAGGAGAAAATGGAGAAAGAAAATCGTAAAAATCTATGCTAATTAAGATCAGATATCCAAGCACCCTCACGGTCATGATTTCCTTTGTTTAAACGTAATGAATTATTAATGAGTTTGAGAATATTAAATAGTCACGTCGAGTCATGGCATAGTGCGATCTTATTCACGTCAAACTAATTAACAATTAGACCCGTAGCCCGCAAGGGCTACGGGTCAATAGCCCATGAGGCGGAGCCGAATGGGCAAACAAGGCAATAATAAAGTCGGACAAACAAGGCAATAATAAAGTTAACAAATGCAAGTTTAAGAAATCTTTGTTTGAGAATAAAACGAAAGAAAGCGTCACGCTCGATTGCGCCAATCTCGCTACTCGAGGACTATTACTAATAGTCCTCTAGTAGCGTAGCCAATCAAAATGCAGGATTTGCATTAGTCCACTAGTTGGGTGATACTAATATACAATGGCATATGCTATCGATTAAAGGAGAAGCCGAATATGTTTAAAAATAGAGTAGTGGTAGTCAGGAGCTAACATGTATGGGTAGTTGACTAAGTGTGAGGTCAACATGGCTGGATATTGGCCAACTTCTTTTTTTGAAAAAAGAACGAGGCCAATATCCAGCCATCTTGACTGAACAAGCTTGGTCAATAAAGGATTTATTATATGACTTTCGCGGAAATTTCTTGCGGGACACGGCGGGTAGTCCCGAGCGGGCAAGATAGCTCCATCTTGCCCGCTCGGATAGCCAATCACAGCGCAGGATTTGATCCATCTTGCCTGCTCACGGAGCAAGCCATATAAAAATGTAAGATAATGGTTTGACACTGACTATATTTTGATGTTTCGTCCAAGACGTTTCGGCTGGTGCTTAAGCCTTGTAACGTTCGAACGCGTGATTGTGGTCTCCTACAGGCTGTTTTAATAATTTACAATGGCGGGTTCACACAAGAGGGCTTGTTTCCGCCCTCAACTTGTAGCAGGGACTATTTGCAGGGACCTGTTCGGGTCCGCAAATGATCCCAGGACCGCAAATGATCCCGGACCGCAAATGATCCCCAAATTGAACCGCAAATGATCCCGGACCGGAAATGATCCCCATATTGGACCGCAAATGATCCCGATCAAAAAATAAGGAATGGCATGGATTTATATCAGAGGAAGGTGAGAACATGTACAAAAATAATGAACTAAAAAACATGCTTTATCATTTTACAAAAAAATATTCCACAGTTGCTGTTTTGTTCTTCGAGGGGTACAGATCGTTTTCACTGTCACGCAATAACAAAAATAATAAATCGAAAACCAGCCAATGGAAAAAGCTAAGAAATTGTGATGTACGCTATAGAATATAACTAAATAAGGCACTTCTTCAGGTTTTAGGCCTGGAATTTGGCGCTATTTTCGAATAGGGCGTCCTTTAAAAAGGGTCTTTGCCAAAAATTACCTCTTAATTGTAATTCCCAGCCGAAATATAAAGGATGAAAATTTGGTACTGCCCCATATAAATCTCTCTAATTTTGAGTCAGTTCTAAACTGAAGGAACTGAAACAAATTCTGAAGGGTTTGTATGGAATGCTATCAAACTTTGATCCCTTATATCTCTATCGGGAATTGCAATTCAGAGCTAATTTTTGGGATGAGGGCATCTTTTGGGATCCTCTATAAGAATATGACATCATGTCCCATAATTTCAAATTTTTTATTTTTGTGACGTCATCACTTTAGGATTCTATAGCTTGGAATTTTGGCTTCTTAGAATACTCAAGTAGTCATTTCCGAGGAATTAAAGCCAAAATACGACCAAGGAAAAATTACAAAATAAATTTGTTCAAATTTCCAGTGCTACACACTAGGTGTTTTACAGAGTGATGAAGCGTTGTAGGCTTGTGAGTCTACTCAGGTGACAGCGTCTTCTGTAATAGTTGCTTCATGGTTAGATTTTAGTTTAAAACTTTAGACGAGTAGCGTTAATGGCTGATAAAATGTCATTTAACTATAACACCGAAATATCAATGTTGAACAAAGGAGGATATGTAGCGTATGTTGCACTGATCATAATTTTACTTAGAATTGCAAAGAAATACAAGCCAAGTCGTGTTTTGATGATTGAGTGGTGATATTCATAGCATCGTAGTTAGAAGCAAAATCTAGTCGAAAGTATGAAAAAAGAGCAAGTTGTAAGCCATTATAATTATAAGACGGCTTTAATAAAAACATCGGTATTCACGTAAGCCAATTCCCTATCCACACCATCCCACTATCCATGCCATTCCTTGTATTTTAGTCGGGATCATTTGCGGTCCGGGATCATTTGCGGTTCAATTTGGGGATCATTTGCGGTTCGGGATCATTTGCGGTCCTGGGATCATTTGCGAACCCGTACAGACCTTTCTTCTCGAGTGTGCCAACCTTTTAGCCTTGTCCACCCTACCCCGGAGAAATTTGAAAACGGCGCCTGTGTTTTCGCGCTGAAAACGTATCAAATGTTTTCCGTCCACACTACGCCGGAGGAACTTGAAAACGCAACAATCACCGGTCATTTTGGATTTGTGTTTTAGAAAAACTCGCGCAGGGAAATCATGATTATCGTGACGTCATCGCTATCGAAAAGTTCCGTTTTCAAAATGCTTTCCGTCCAAACGAAAATGCAAACAGGGCCTGAAGAGCGTTTTCGAGAAGTTCCGTTTTCGTGACGGATTAGTGTAGACGGTAGGCCTAACCATAGAAATAAACCTGCGTTTTTAAATTTTGCCGGCGTAGTGTAGATAGGGCATTCTTTTCTCCTCGTCGTAAGGACCACTCAGTTTCCGATTTGTTTTCACACCAAGGAGAGTTTTTAAGAATTGTAAACGCCTAGGATAAATGGCAAACCACCCAAAATTGTCTCTTAATTTAACAGTGAAGCAACTTGTCAGGAAAAAAGGGTTCGTACCGATTTTTATCCAGCTAAAGAATATAGCAAAACAGACCAGCAGACCCTGTGTTTGAAAATAGTGCAGTACGCGCAGCCATACAGTTTTATTTCAACAAATCAAGAAGAAAAAGATCCCAGTTGTAACAAGCCATGTCGAATGTTTTTCTAGGTGATCAAATGTGAAGAGTGAAATAAGGAAATAATTTCACGCGTATTTGGTCAAAATTCTAATAATTTCCGTAGCCTTTAGGGGAGGGGAGAGATATTAGTAGACTTTTGATTTCACAAGTATATAATTTGATTTCCCCCTGATATAATGGGTGACAAATTACGCTTACAATCGTGGGTTTTTCACTTGCCTACTGTATCCATAAATTTCTCGCTAAACGTTGCCATGACAATTTTAACAATTTTGTATAGTAATTTCACAATAAGAAATTATAAATTAAAGCTGAGATTTCGCGCCAAAATTACGGAGTACTTTGCCACGACCTGTCACCCATGATATTAAATGAGTAGGCATAGACATAGAGATTTTTCTTGGACAATTTTGGTCCAAGGGGAAAGGTGCAATGAAGTTAACCCTATGTAAAGCACCAACCCGTGAGACAAGGCCAGACCACAACACCGGGAACTCCGTACCCTACTCTTTGCGGTAAGTGTGTAGATCCAACGTCCCCTGCTAACCAACGTCCCCTGCTAACACTGAAGATGCTTGAGACGGGGTCTACGATTTATAGTTTTTAATTTATTCGAGAAGACCAGAACGTCTAACCATTTGCAGATAAAATTACAAAGGTAGCAAATCCTCCTCGTATTCCTAACCCGAATGTTGGTCCGGTCTGGAGCTCGAACCCTCGGTGTTCCGCACAACAGACTGGCGCCTTACCAACTAAGCTAACCAGGCAGCGGTTGTACTAGCTAAATAGTTACAACCCGTACTATTAACGCTTTGGGTGAAAATCTAACCAGCAAGAATACCAGTACACTAATCTATTTTTAATTTCGTAATGCTCCTTTTTATTTACAAATTATTCGAGTTCTGTATAAAACAAGGACTCTCTAATAAGATTCAGCGTATTGAGCATAAATCACTTAAAATAAATCAGGAAATCTTCAGCAGGGTGTGCACTTTATTTCCATAGAATGTAGTTGTACATAATTACGTGTCCTTTGAATAAGGAAAAACACTTAATTGAACGTTTAGAGAGTACCTTTTTCCATTTATGAAAATAAGAACCTATTGTTATTTCAGAACCTAAATAGACTAATTGCCAGTAGACACCACATATAGAATAACCTCTTTAGACTAAAATTGAAAAATTTAAGAACTTAAAAGTTTATCGGCCACCGCGCCTCCCGAGAGTACACGTATTTGCTATACCTAAGGCCCTCTTTACACGACCCCAGGTTGCTTTATACCCCGGGTTGAATCACCGCGGCGGGTAACCCTTTTGCAGTCAAATGTTTATAAACGTTTACATGAAAATAGTAGTCAAGCCGGGTCAACCTCAAGGGTTGAGATTTCTTCAATTCTTACATGTAAACAGTGGGCCAAAAGTTAACCCGGGTTGGTACTTTCAGTCAAATAACCATTTAGTTTCGTTTTTTGTTTATTTATTTTTTTTGGTTTGTACATCAGGACCTCCCACCATTCCACTATACTTTCTAGTTTTTTTGATTGTCATCTTTCTAGCCAATTTTTTCAGTTTTTGATCGGTAGAAAGGCTGGCCTAGGTCAGGCTCGAAGCAAACCACACGCTATTGCAGACTGACAACCCAGGCTGGTGTTAAGTGTTTATTTTTAGCTCTCTAGGCAGTGATTCAACCCGGGGTAAAAAGCAACCCGGGATCGTGTAAAGAGGGCCTACGTATAGTTCCATTCCTTTCCGTGAACAACACTAGTCAAAGCGTGTCTTGCCGTGCACGATATGTCAGTAACAGTCCGAAAAAAGGCTTAGTTTTCAGTTTCCCGCATATTTCCTGTTTTAAAGTTTGGCCGCGATTTTAGCAACATTCTATTCCTGTAAAATCTAGCAAGAAGTGTGGGTCTGAGTGCAATAACTAGACAATAAGCTCCATTGAGGCTGTGATTGGTTGAATTTGGGTGGGTAAAAAGAAATTCCTCTGGTTTTTGAAAGCAACCCAATTGTTCTAATGAGGGGCGCTGATCATAGTCAGTTCCTCAAGAACTGTTGGCTCGCTAGAGTCTTTTTCCAACCCTTCTGACTTTTCTTCCTTCTTCTGCAAAACATAACTAATCCTCCGAAGTGAGCTTCTAATCTTCACAGTGACAAGTTCAACATTATTGCATTCAGTGGTCACCTGACACATAGCTTGCGTTGTGCAATAAGACTCTTTAGTTCCCAGTCCCAAATACCTCTTAGCGCTCTCTTTGATCTGAGGGAAACACAAGATAGTTATCACTGGATTGACGACTGCGCTGCTGTTTGCAATAATTACGATCGACCGACCAATCAGGTAAGAGGTTGGGAACGCAGGACGGCCCGTACCAGCTATAATTAGGTAATAAAAACCAGCAGGACTTGAACACAACCAGAAACCAGCGCTGATGTACAAAGATGAAAGCGCAATGCGTCTTGCGGCTTTCATCTCTAAAACCATCTGTAAATTTTCATTGTCCGGGCTTCTCTCGTTTATCGTTCTCTCGATTTTTAGAATGCGGTATAGGGTTATCAACGAGAAAACAGCAATTACAATGGCCGGTATTATAAAAGTCACGCCCAAATAGGCTCGTGCAAAACTTCCTAGCAGTCCTTTTTCAGCAAGGCAAACCTTGACAAAATAGCGCTCATTGTCGTACAAGTACTCGACTTGTGAGCGATATAAGAAAAGCGAAGGGATGTTTATCAGAAACGCAGCCAGCCAAGCCCCACGAGTCAAGTATGCGATCTTGTTACGACTGAGAGGACGAAAAGGAAATGTGACGGACCAGAAACGTTCAAAGTTTATGACAACCAGAAGATAGAAACTTGTGCTGATTGCGACGAATCTTACGTACTTTGATATGGCGCAATATTCGCGAGATCTTCTGAACTCCAGGCGATATATCTCCAAAGCATCAAAGGGAATAGCAACGAAACATGTCAGCAAATCTGAGAATACCAAGTGGCGGAGAAAGTAATAGGACCTGAGCTGAGGACGAACCATGTTTTGCTGGCCTTGTGCTGCAGCGTTCAGTCTGCGAGCTTGCTTCTCACGTTTCCATAAAATATAAAGTGTCAGAAAGTTCAGAACCAAGGCTAGCGGCTCAATGATAAAGTAAGGCACGGCAAGGCTTATTTTTTGAAACGTATTCAGAATGTCAATGAGCTCCTCTCTGGAAGCGTTGCCATGGTTTCCAGCTAGAGTTGTATTTGTTATCGTGGTAAGGTCTGTTTCATTCGACATCACAATGAGTGTTCTGTTGGGGGAAAACAACGTACAATAGATTAAGGAATCATAATTTAAGGTGGCTGGTACCAGTTTTCTCGCGCGGGGAGTAGATCACCATCGTGCGTCACGCGTGAGCAACACGCACGATAGAGGCGCGAGATTTAGAACCCGAAAAACCAAACAAATATGGCGGCGCGCGGCTTTTTTCGCGCAAGGTCACTTTTGTAGTGTTGGAGACGAAATTTGCACATAAAGGAGGCTTTACCTGCTAGAAAAACTTTAGTCAATTCTGTGTATTTAAGAAAAATTGCTTCGGGAATTCAATTTTTCCCAAATTTCAAAGACAACTCGATCGATCGTGACAGCTACCGTGAGCGTATAAAGGACTCGCAAAACATAGCAAATCTACCCAGACTTTGTGTAAAAGTCCTACAGAGTAGGCCCAGGAGGTTGTCTTTAACGACAACTACAACTGTAAATGACGTTTTAGCAGCAATCAAAACAAAATGCCTGTTCGGAGCCCGCTCACTCGCCCGGGCACACGAAGCAGTCAGCGGTAGTCAAAGCCGCTTATGAGCAACTGCTGATCTTGTGAAGTCTGGATTTTTGAATCCGTGTCTACGCGCGTGGGAATAACGGAACTCGCGAAGGCTTTTACATGAAAACAAGCCCGGTGACCCCCTTTTTTTAATGTTTTAATATGATATTATTATTGAGAGGAAACGTCAGAAAAAAAATTAAAAAAAAATTCTACGGAAGGAAATTTGCACTTTGAGCAAATTGTCGTTTTTCCAAGTTTACAAGAAATCGGCTCCGTAAAATTATTTTAAAATTGTTGTGCATTTTCATTTTCAGATGCCAAAAGCTATTGATTTAAAAAAAAACCGGGGTCACCGGGTTAAGTTTTTAGTTATTAGAGACATAAGCGAAAAATCAGGTCTGGAAAATCATTTTGGAATGTTGCCATGGTAACTGTTGAGGACAAAATAACTGCTGTTTTAGGTCAAGTATAAATTATATAATTCAAACCTACAAAAATATTACAGTGGCCCTGGCCTGCTTTTATGTTCTATTCTTACAAAGTTATGAGCCGTCGAAAACCTGAAAACTGGTACGAGCCACCTTAAGCTATGCTTAAAGTAATTCTTCGCTTGGCATTTCCAAAGAAGCACAGAATACTCTGAAGAAGATTAAATTAGACATTCCGTCGAAAATTTGTGAAAACTTCAGAGTGCCACGCCGGGTATTTATTCTTTGTTCTTTAATAGTTTGGCAATATAAAATACTACAAGTATTGACAGGAGAACCCTTAACAGGAACTACTTCCCTCACTGAAGGGTTACCTGCTTTCATGTTATGAAGCTGTAAACATCAAACAAACAACATCTTTTAAATTTTCTGAGAGAATCAGCTATAGCATCAAACGGAAACTAGAAGACTCTTTTCAAATTACTGATGGAAACTAATTCTCTGTCATAATGATTTGCAAAACTTTGGTTTGCATTTTCAAACCGAGAATAAGCATGATCCTAAAACATATTTTAGGGTAAACCCAAGCGTACTTATAAACGCAAGCAGAAGAAAAAGAACGAATAAGCGGCAAACTAGTCTGCAATGAAAAGGAGAATTCTGATTCTATCTGGAAGTGTCCGGGTTCAACCTCAATCCCAGGCTCTCTCTCCTTTGCCCCTTTTGTCGTTGAACGACAAGGAAGGCAAAGGACAGAGGGCCTGGGATCGAGGTTGGTCCGTGTTTGCGATTCAGACGGCTAATGTGAACCGCTTAAGAATGAGTTTCAGCGAATTGCTTCATTAAAACATTCTACAAAAGAAAAAAAGAGTGCATATCTGGTGGAACTAACTTTCGCGAGAGAGACGTGGAAAGTACAAGTTTATGCTAAATTTGGTGCACTGGATAATCTATCAGCCTAGTGTTATAAACTGAATACTTTATTGAATTAGCTTAATCATTCATATAGGAGATTATTATGTGGCTGTGTCTCAGAAGGACTGGGAACTACCGAATTCACGAATTTGATTGGCTGAAATCGATATTTACCGCGGTCTAGATTTTCCCATCTAGACCGGCATCTGTAGACCGGTTTTGAAAAAGTAGCAAACTAAAATACAAAAATGTTCACCATTTCCTTTTATTTTCGTCTCAATCATTTATGGAAGTGCCAAAAAGCCTGATGACAAAAAAAAAAATAAAGAAGACGAGCAAATTTCGGCAGGTTTAAGTTAAGCTCATCGCCGTTCGCAAGCAAAATGTCAGCAACCCAGTTACATTAAACAAATTAAAGTTTCCTTCTTTGCCATATAATAAACATCTTATTAACCGAGCTAAGTCGGTCTGTATGGGAGAATCTTGACCTCGGTCGTGTGTACAGACCGAACGCAGTGAGGTCTGTACTCACGACCTCGGTCAAGATTCTCCCATACAGACCTCCAGCTCGGTTAATAAGAGCTAAATATACCCACAACGCCGATCTACGTTAGTTCAATAGCCTCTATGTCTTTCCTTTTACTTCTGCTCACCCGCGTCAATAAGATGAAAAACAAACCAAAGCAGGTGATAAATATGGCATAGGCAAATTTTCCCGCGCAAACCATTTACAAGTGCGGCTATGCTCAACTGTGATTGGCTAATTGTACTTTGTCCTCCTTAGCGACTATTGTTTGGGAGATTTGATTTGCGATTACTTTATAAACCATCCGAGCCCTCGCAATTAAGAAAAAAAAACAGCTTTAAAAACTTTTAGCGCAAACAACTATTTTTCTTCTGGGAACTGAATAAACGACTGCGAAACTATCTTAAGCGACTCGCATGCTTAATTAGTGTGTGTTCTCTACCTTTTTATGTCATCTAGCAAGAGAAAATGAGGGTCTCCTCATTTTCTCTTGCATCTAGCCCAGCAGAAATTCATTTTGTTTTATTTTCTCCAAAATGACACCGAAAATGCTTCGCGCGTGGAATCAGAATAGAGAAAAGTCGTGGAAAATGGATACACGTAAATTTAATGCGCCAAAGTTCATTTCCTGGCTTAGTGAGCTCGAGGCCTGGGTGAGGGAAAAATCCGTCATGAAATTTTTGCCATAGCAACTCCTACAGACATAACACAACAAACAACTTAACACATGCAGCAAAAGTTCGGAGCTCCATTTTCTCGAGAAAATTATTTCTTGTTAATGAATTGGCGCAGGTAAGCAAAACATATTCATCCTCGATCATTTGTGTGTTTCTTCAAAAAGTTGTAAATGAGTCAAAAAAGAAAATCCCTGTTGTCATTTTGTGTGCTTTTTACCACTTCTGCGGGGCTCCTGCAGGCCATGGGTGACTTTTCTCTCAACGTTGCAACTAGCGTACTGTTGTTGTTCGTCCGTCGTAATAATGACAAGGACCATATAGCGTAATAACGGTACGTTGAGGACGCTACAGTTACCTTTTAGACGATGGCATCAGAATGACAAAACACTACAGCGCCTAAAACGGCCTCCAAGATTCCCCCAGAAGGGATGAAAACAGAAAAGGATAGCAGGCCGTAACGTTTATGAAGCTCTTATTTAGTTCATGTTTTTTTAAGAAACTGAAACGACAATTTCCTATATCAAATTTCTGGCCACTAAGTCATATTCAGGACGCAGAGATCATTTACGCTTTGTTAAACTGGAATGGGTTAAGATGAGTCAATGGATTGAACTGGCTATACTCGAGCCCGAAAATATGCTAAAAATTCGATTTAAAATTTCAGTCTTGAAATATAACTGCCACGAATTTCGTTGACAGAATTTTTGTGCCTTTATGACTTTCTGCTTTCGTGACAAATCGGGCATTCATGATTTTGCTAGCCGAAGAAATTATACACTTTTCATAAGCCTCTGTCAATGAGAAACAATTCAGATCAGTGTTTTTCCTTTTTGAGCTTTAAAATTTAAGAAAAGCTGAACCTGTACATTTCAAATGAAATATATCAGTTCCTCGGTCGCTGCGAAATGTTTGGCAGGGTTATTTTTCACACCGTTCGCGTACAACCTGGCTTACCATGCAGACCTGTCGCAAATACAATTCAGCTAATACAAAACAATAATTAAATATCTATTTCTTAACGGGCATTAGGTTATTTTCGTAGCTGGTGCATGGGAAATTTCTACACAGTTAAATTCCAGGTTGTATGAGGTTGGTTTTTGTTCGTGAACTAAAAAAGCAAGAGTAATCATTAGCGAAATGTACTCAAAGATTAAAACTAACTGTTGATCGCTACAATGCTGTATACACTTCTTCTAATCTTGCTTATTTCTCTCCAAGGTGACGCTATTAGATAGGTGGAGAATGGCGTTTACGGCAATTAGTGAGTAAAATAACATTTTATTTTACTTACCTTGGTTCGTCAAACACAGCTCAAAAAGAAATTTCGTTCTCCAATCTGCAAAACGTGTGTTAACGGCAAAGTACGGATACTGGAAAAATGAACGTCAAGGCAATTCACATGAATTGGGCAAGATTAATTGACCCAAAAAATTTGGGTCGAGAAATAGGTAAGCAATTTAAAACTAAGATCCTGATTGGAGGAAAGGCTTCGAGAAAAAGAACCGAAATGACGCACGCTCTTTGACTTGTTGCCTAGCAACGCACAAACAGAAAGGCGGCGAAAAATAAGTGGTCCCAGACAACTCTTTTTGGGTAATATTTTCCGAGGCATGCAAACTTCCAAACGGAATCGTGTAAACCGAAGATCCTCCGAAGATGAACCGGAGAATGACGAGTGAAGTTCGGTCTTTATATTGTCTCTGTAATATCCATTTAAGGAAGTATCATTCAATCATTTGCCAGTTAGAGCAATGCATGTCTCATCCGCGATATATTTATCACGAAGTATTAGCCTCTTGCTAATCAAGCAAAAGAACCTTACTGGGGATGATGTTGAGTGCGGATGAAGAGCACTAGCGGAGCCCCAAGAAAATTTCGTAACCCGTCGAGCTAAAAAAAAATAGGTTGTCACGTGATTCCGTGCGAACGCACGCCACTTATGGAAATTTAGAAGCTTTCAGCGTCTTGTACGTTTTCGTTCTCTTTTGGCCTCAAAATGGTAGAGTCATAAAAACCTTGCGGGATGGTGAAGAATGCCTCGAGAATTTTCTCTCCTTCGATGACCGCAAAGACATGGAGGCGGAGTTGAAATTACCAAAATAATTCTGTTGACGGGACGGAATCAAGCATGTTACCATCCTTATTAAGCTTATAGTTTTCAACGTTTGATAAATAAATCAAATCAAACTGAAACTCGGCCAGCAGGCTGAGTGTTTGGTGTTTTCACAGGCTTGTTGCAAAATTCGTAAATTTTCTTCAGCTCGTTTACAACCAGACCTTTGTAGCCTGGCTATTTAAGGCAAATGAAGCAGATATCCTTTACCGGCAGGTATGATTATCTAGTTTGCTTGTAAGCTAAAATTGATGAACAGCATTTCCCAAGCGTTACGTTATGAATTTCAGGTCCTGGGTCTCCACATGACGAGCGTGGTAAAACTGTTTCAGATTGAGGATTTTTCCCGTGCTTATAATTTATCACATCATGATCTTGGCTATGATTTTCTCTTTGTCATCCCATAAATTAACCGTACCTGTAAACGGGATCTCAGAAGGGCGTCAAATTGAGGTGTAAAGTCGGTAAGCCGAGAGAGAGGGGGGAAAGGAGAAGCTCTCTTTATCTGCAGGCTTCTACTCGCAGACTGTGCCTCTCACCTAATCTTTCACTTGTTCATGGGCTACGCAATATTTGACGGGGAAATTGGGGGTGGGGGACAGAGAGAGAGGGAAGAGATAGGGAGGTTATGGGGAAGAGGCTGTGCTGACTTTCGTCACTTTTCAATATCTAATTAAAAACCGCCAGTCGTTCCGACTTTACCTAAAGTAGTTTATCTGTGCACAATTTGGTATCTAAGTCGTACTCGAAACGTGATTGCCCTAGCAACCGTATTATGACAGGCATGTTCCTTTTTTTTCGAATTTGGAGATTTTTATTTTTATCAGCACGATTCAAATATCACGTAGTTTATAATTAATTGAACATTGTTCGCATTTTGAGCTCTGTCTGATTTGGTTTTGATTACTTTTGAGTTGGTGGTGTCCAGACGTTTTGGACCATGTTGTAACCCAAGAAATCCACGGCGGAGACAAAATGGTAGATGTTTGGATATCACGAGGTACTTAACACGTGATAGGACGCTGTCATTATGATAACGTTACATAGTCAAAGGATAAACGCCATTGCGCTACAGGGACGGGGCTGGGAGCTGGCGAATTACTCCCCCCTACCCGGGCGGTCGTAAGACAAAAGTAGGTCTGAATAGGATTAATAGACCAAAAAAATTCAGCCTAAAACAACAGACCTCAGTACGAGGCTCTGGGGAATAACTTCAGAGTTTGTGGGGTTAATTCCCAAGAGCCTCGTGCTGAGGTCTATTGTTTCACGCTGAATCTTAATATATCGAAATTGGGCTATTGGCGATTGGGACATGCTGCTGAGCATGTACGCTTTTCAGGTCCCTTGTCAGGTGAAGTTAGCGGTCATCAGCTTAAGGGTCTTTCAATGTCACCGATTTTTTTTTTCCCATGATAATAACATGGTATCACCGCTGGGAGGCGGATGGAGTTATGAAATCTCTGAAGTTATATTTAAAAGTTACACAGCTTGATGCAGGTGATTCTTCCATAAATAGCAACCAAGTGTGTCAGAACTCATGCTATTAATGACCACAAATAGCAGGTGATTTGCAACAGGAAGTTTATAGAAAACACACGCAATAAATTTACATTATAACGCTGAGAAAACGAACACTTTTTATATAGACCTGGGACGAAGAGTACTTGAATTGTCGTCAAAATAATGTCGAAAACTAAGTTAATACTTGCTCAGGAAAGTCATTTTTCAGTAGTGTTCGAAGAGGGAAAAAAAATGTTAAAGGAACTCATAAAAAAATTACCCGAAATGTTTTCCTACGTCATAAAACGGAGTGGGCAAGAAAAAAAATTCTCATTCTTTTTTATACCCCAACATCCGCAGAAAATGTGTTCAGTCACCTAAATGCCAAGGTTGTTTGGATTTTTCGAACGTGCACTCCTCAATTTTTTTTTTATTTGTTTACCAAAATCTAATAAATATACAACATGTATAAAACTACTCTTTGTCATGGCTTCCATATTGCTGTTCAAGTTTGCAAAAGTGTACTAATTTTAGGACTAATACTTTGAAACGGAATGTTTCCTCTGAAAATTCTGAAAAGTCACTGAAAATTCCGTAATCGGGTTGTTTTTTAATTTTTTTAAAGTCCGTCAAACCCGATCAAAAATACTTTATTTCGTTCACAGAATGACACACCGTATAACAGTTCTTGTTGTGTTAATATGCGCCCTAATGAATTCCTTATGTGCAATGGACGGGTCATCGCCCATGGCAACCCAATGCTCTGTGCTGTGATTGGTGGAAAAATGTAATGCAGTCGAAGCTTAGTAGAAGAATGGAGTAAACGCATTACTGGTGTTGTAGAGTTTTACGAAGATTTCTGTTCTTTTTTGCTTGTTTTTAACGTTATGGCCGACGAAAATGAGCTATCAAACGCATGCGAGTTTCTGAAAGGTATATCTGGGTCGTTTTTAATCCGCTGCCAGTATGGTTTACCACCAGAAATTGTGTGTTTATCGTAGATGTCCTGTGTGTTTTTTTTCCAGATCGACTATACTTCGCCACTTTGCGAAACAAGCCTCGAAGCACCGTCTCTGTTCACTACTTTTGTGTAGATGATGAACTGGTTTATGAGAAGTAAGTGTGTTTTAATTTGGCTTGTTATTTGTCGTAAGCTAGCCTTCTAATTACTCAATTTGTAAACTTCTCTCGTTGCAGTTTCTACGCTGACTTCGGGCCCTTGAACCTCGCTATGTTGTATCGCTACTGTTGTAAATTAAACAAGAAGCTTAAGGTAAGCTTCCCTGTTTTAAATCGTATACTTCAACTTGTCGATAAAAATGTATTGATGAAGATATCGCATCCGATTGTGTGATACATGTTTTCAAATCCTGACTTTTTCCCCTGCCGTGGTTTCTTGTATCCTAGCGGACTTCGAGCTTCCACCGGTCGTAATGGAAGTAACTCACGCTTGTGGAATTAAAATTAGCATGCCTTTATGTGAATCAATGCTACGGCTTAGCGTCCTTAAAGCTTCTACGTCCCGTATTTTGAGGATTTTATGTTCATTCTGTTAAGTGATGTTGATAAACGACTGTATCACTCAAGATATGAATTATCATATAAAACACGATCAAAACATCGATGGAAGGTGTATGTTTCCTGCTTTCAAGTCTCGGTGATATTTGTTTATCATTAAGCTTCGTATTTGTGTCGTAGTCCCTTACTTTAGCACGTAAATATACCCTTTCCTTTCCTGGTTGCTTTGAAAACTTGGACAAGATCGTTTCAAAGCCCTGAGATCTTCATGTATTTTGTCATTCCACCATCGTTGTGGTTTCATGTACATAAAACGCAAGTTTCTACAACGGTTAGGTCTGTGGTTTGGAAATTTGCCTCGTGTTTTAAACAGATAAGTAAAACATGATATCGAATCACAAATTCCATACAAAATCCTCCTCTTTTTTCCGTAGATACATTCTTGAAAACTTCCTTTTCCGTGAAGTAAATGCGGATTCAATTAAGCTTGTACTTTAAATCAGGGCTTCCGCTAATTTGAGTTGTTTCATGTTGAGGGTCTGCGATATTGTAGAATTGCGATCTTACATCTTTAGAATTCTTTCGTTCCCCTTATGATAGCACAAATTCTATGTGAGGTGTTTTTATAGGATTGCCTGAGGGTATCCTTTAATATACAAAGTTTTTATTTAATTTGAACATTTAATGAAATTAACATTTCTAGGAGTGACTAAAAAATTGTCTTTTTTTGTGATATTAATACGCCGACACTCTGCCAAAATAATTTAGTTTTCTTTGGCACAATATCGTGCAAGTTAATTTGTGTTCTTTTGTGTGTTTCATTTGCTAGCTAGAACAAACTACGTGGTTAGTACAATAACACTGACCATGGTAATACTCTTTCTTTCAATTGGATATTCACATTTTACCATTCTGGTCGTGAAATTTAATAAGTTGTTCCATGGTATATGCAAAACTGTGAAATTCTGTCACACCTTGTAACACAGAGATACTCCCTTCAACTGTTATACTGAACCTACATGTAAAGCACTGTACATAAATAATAAACATGGTGTTCAAGCCACAAGGCATAAGAGGAATCTCCTTTCACATTCAAGAAGTCTGCACATCACAGCTACTGTACATGTAATAAACATTTGGCTAATATTTACATGTGACTCTACTTCTCTCTGGGGACTTCAGCAGGTGTGATGTAAAGTTATAGTATAATTCAAGGGAAATGTTCAATTTATTAAATATGTACTTGAATCTTGATTTCTTGAACCCTCGATTTTTCAAACCTTGTGATAACTTGCACCAAAAGTTGTTTTCCTCCGTCAGTCAAACACTGTAATTTTACCCTGGATTCCCTATCTACAATTTTCGTTCCCTTGGTGGTTTGGAAAATCGGGATTCCATGTTGCAGGGCTACCCTATTCCAAAAAGATGTCTCATTTTACGATTTAGTAGTCATATACATGTACCACTATGTATGAGCAAGTCCAAATATATTTAGTTATGTGTTTTTTATCCTTGTTCTACATGTAATAATGTTTATTTAGTTTTTAAAACCCTTTCTTGACCAGAATTCCAACCACAGCTTTGCACAGTTGGGGATAAGGATTTGAGAGTGTTATTGTAATTATGTATTTGCACTTGTACAAATTATAATTATTTACACTAATGAGTACTCCTGTTACTTTCTGGGTAAACATGTGACTTTAATTAAACTACTGTATTTGTTAATACTGTGACTTTGCTGACCAATTATTACATCATACTGGGGCCATCTGTGCCAGTCAGTCCAAGATGGCGTTGAAACCCTGAAATCATCTAGCATCACAGTCAATACACATGGGACATTATAAAACCCACAGGTCTGACACAATTAGTATACGTTCTCTTATCATCTTATAAGGCAATAAAGGACTATCAGTGATTTCTCACCATGTACGTGTAAATAAATATTACCAATTCTTACAGTTTAAAATGTTCCAGTGAAAACAGTTGTCAGCAATGCATCTTTGTTGGATTGTACTTGCAGTCCTTCTCACTAGCAAAGAAGAAGATTGTTCATTACACCTCATTTGACAGCAGGAAAAGAGCAAATGCAGCATATTTAATAGCAGCATATTCTGTAAGTACATGTATCATTCAAGGAAGTGTGATGCTGTATTTTTTTTAACTAATGATAATTTGCTGGGTTTATTATAAATTCTTATCCCTTACAGTAGTTGGATTGCCCCTTTTCACGGCTAATATTTAACTATGTTTAATGTGGTTTTTATGTATCCTGAAAAAACAAGATTGAGTGTAAAATATAAATGTTAGCAGCCTGATAACACTTAAACGAATAGAGATCATGAAAACTAAGCCCTCTTTTGTAATTTAATATACATTCAAAGTTGTCAAAACTATTTGGTTACCAGCAAAAATCACTATCTATTTCATGATTTCCTCTGGCTACTTGACTGAGCTATATTTTGCCTGATTCGTTACAGGGCTTGATAAAAACTCCAATTCCAGCTAAAAGCTCTCAAATTTTGCTTGCCCTGGGCAAGTCTTAGTTTGCTATTTCAATGAGTTAGTTAGCAGAGGCTTGCCTCATCCCTTGTCCATCAGGCATGAGAGAATGAAAAGCTACTTGCCCAATAGGAAACTCTACTTGTCCTGGATGACTGGATGGCACTTTTTTTTTTAGCCCTGCCTTTAGTCAGTAAAATATGTCAAGTTGAAACCAGTGATATTGGGGGTTTTCAGGATCTGGATTATTTACTAAGTAAAAGTTAACAGGATACAGGACATTTGGGAGCACATGTAATCAGATTGATTTCTACAATGCAGCCTTGTATCTTTTGTGGACAAGTCGCAGTGATGACTGCGACTCAAGAGCCTCTGTTGAGCTACATACTAAACGTAAATGTTATATTATCCACTATCAATGTGGAATGTTTGGGGTTGAACCTCTGAGTCTCTCGATTGCGAGTGGCTGAAAAACTAAACACATTAAAAAAGTCGTTTATTCAGTAACCAAGTTTGCATTTGCTACATGTAACTTTCCCATCCCTTAGTTGGTTTCTTCAGTCTTAATTTACATGTACTTTCATTGCTTTTATTTTTATTGATTTTAATTTAGTGATTTTTCTAAAGTGTTGATGATTATGTTCTTGCTACATTTTCTCAGGTGATATACTTGAAGAGAACACCAGAGGAGTCTTACAGACCACTGATAAATGGTTGTAATCCACCATTTCTGCCTTTTAGGTATGTTGTCTTGAAGCTGTGACTTTGTACAGTGTATCTACAAGTTATTGACTGAGTGGGAGAGCCAGACGGGGAAATATTTGGCTTGAGGTTAGGACATACAGACCAAACAAAATGAGGTCCATGCATCTTAGTCAAGAGCCAAATATTTTCATGTCTGGCCCAACTTCACTCAGTTTGCAGGGCTTGACTTTCAGGGAAAAAACCATGGGGCCAGCTGGCACCTAAGTTTTCAGATTTAGTAGTCAGCAATAGTATTTCAGTGAAAAGCATGAAAGGTTATTCACTAGACTGAGTGAAAAGAAATTTGGTCACATTCCAGTGGTGACCCCAGCGGTTGCAACGTTGAGCTCTGTCAAAAAGTATGTTATCATAATTATGCCATTATTTAAAATTATTTTTTTTTGTAGAACAAGTAAGTGCCCATGGCATTTATATTAGGGCCATACTCATTCAAATAGATGATAGATGGTTCAGTTTTATATCACAGGGCTAGTGGATTTTACCAGTGGGCTGTAACACATTTTCCCGGGTAGTTAATTACAGCGGTTATCAATCACACGCAACCTTCAGTGCAAAAGTGTCTAGACGAAACCTAAGTTTTGGTGGACATCAATTATCCCCACCTCCTTGCCAACTGTAAGCAAAATTTACAAAAAAAAACCTTGCAGTGGTCTGCTCGTAAAAATTATCATTTTACTTTCAGTATGAACGGCTAGCTCACATTAAAATATTCATTAAATATTCCTTGAAATTTATAACTGAAGACAGGCAGGTCAGGTTTCTCAATGGCCATTCGCATGCGTGAATGACCCCATGAGCAAGCAAATCTGCATGCAAACAAATTATGTCTGCACATATTTGTCTTGGGGCTACGGACTGAACAAGACTTAAACGTCTTATAAACCCTATAATTTTGTGAGGTAATAAGTTGTGATAAGTTGTAATAAGTTGTAAGTTGTAAGTTATAGGATTAAGTATTGTTCAGTCTGTAGCTCCAAGAAAAATATGTGCAGAAATAATTTGTTTGCATGTTGATATGGTTGCTCTCTGGGTCATTCATGCATGCGAATGGCCATTGAAAAACCCGACAAATGTCTTCATTTATAGATTTCAAAGAATATTTAATGCCAATGTATTTAGTGACCTGGCTGTTCATACCGAAACTAAAATGATAATTCTTACGAGTGGACCGCTGCAAGGTTTCACTTTTTCAGGTAAAGTTTGCGTGCAGTAGGCAAGGAGGCGGAGATGATTGACATCCACCAAAACTTAGGTTTTGTGAAGACATTTTTGTGCTGAAGGTCACGTGTGATTGATAACCACTGTAAAATTAGTGTCAGTAATGAAATTTTTGATAATGATCAATTTATTATTTTCAGGGATGCTTCCTTTGGAACTTGTTCATACAATCTCTCTTTAATGGATGTACTAAATGGTCTTTACAAGGTACATAACGTAACAGTAATTCAAACTAAAAACTGTGGTGAGATTTTACGGGTGTAGCATCTAAAAATGTTTTGTGATCATAGTTCTTTTATATTAATTTATGTGTAATTCATATTCTATATCATTCTATTGTAGTTTTAAAAGTCTACAATAAATGTGGATTAATTTAACATGCTTTGAATTCAGTCATTTGATTACAGTTGTCGCAAATTTGTTGAAGCTTTGTATCTTTGCATCAAGATATCAAGTCTGTCATGTATGTCGGAATTTTATCAACGATAATAAAACTTCTCTCTAGTAAATCCATCCCAATAAGTCAAGTCAGTAGAGTGTAAATTATTATCTTTATAAGAAATTTATGTTTAGTGGTATTTCAAGATTAATAATCTTTCACAAATAAGTTACATGTAAGAGTCCTATATACATGTATTATGTTCATTTGGTAACTATCATGTGATTCATGTCAAATTTTAGGCATGGCAAAATGGATTTTTTAACTTTGATACTTTTGATGTCGAAGAGTATGAACATTACGAGGTGAGAATCTTTCTAATTTTTGTTAATATATAATTTGCATGTCGACTCTAGCTTAAGGTTGTGTATGGCTACAACACAGCAGCAATAACCCAATAAAACCTGGCGGTTGTGTTTTGATTTGTTCTTGGACAAAACAATAAAATTAATATGACTCAGTCCTCTAGGTAAGACGAGTCTGAGGTCAAGAAACCAACAAGGTCAGCTCGCTGAAGTTATAGAAATGTTACAGCAGTATACTTTCAGCGATAAATGGTTATTGACCATTTGGACTTCCTTATTAACTCGATCCTTGCCTTTAAAACTTACATGTACACTGTATCTCCTGGGAAACCTTGTTGCTCTCTACAAGACAGTATCTAGTCATGTTTATATGCATGCCTCTTTCCACTCAGGTGTACATGACAAACAAAAAGCCCAGTGAAGGCATTTTCGTACTACTTGTAACTGGTTTTTTTTTCTTCTTTTTTTTTTTTTGCAGAGAGTTGAAAATGGGGATTTTAACTGGTTATTACCAGGTTAGAACTAAATTATTTTATTTTTTATTCACATCTGTACAGACTGTGCAGTCTATAAAATTATCTCTGTGGTTGAGGAAATCTTGCAATTACACAAGTCCCAATGTGTAACTCGCATTGCTTGTTGCTTTTTTAACTTTAATTTTGGCTGTCTCAGAAAGTCACTTTGTATACATGTACGTTTATATGTTAAATAAAGTTGCTGACAGTGAAGTTACATGATTGTAAAAAGTTTATTTAAATAATCTTGGACTTTTTTTCAGATAAATTCTTGGCATTCAGTGGACCTCATAATAAAAGTAGAGTTGAAAATGGTAAGCACGCCAACTTTTGATAGGAGTAAGATTTATATTTACTTTATATACTTTAAATTAGTGTTTTTAGTTACTGTGCCAAACTTGTCATGTACAGCTGTAGCCAACATGAATTTCAAGATGGTACATACAGTGTACATGTACTCTGACTAGTTATGTTAACTTGAAATACTTCTTGAAATACTTCTTGTCTTGTAAATACACTGTAGGTTAGGCTCAAACATCAATCTTAAGATTTGAAATTATTACATTTCTATGCTGTTAAATAGCTCACTGCAATATTTCATGTCAATTTAAACTTCCCATTGTCCTTTTTCACAGGTTATCCTTTGCATGCACCAGAAGCCTACATTCCGTACTTCAAAAAGCATAACATAACTTCAGTCGTTAGACTCAACAAGAAATTTTATGATGCAAGGAGATTCACAGATCATGGAATAGAGCATTTTGACTTGTTCTTTGTGGATGGTACAGTGCCAAGTGATATGATAGTCAGGTCAGTTTTGTTTTAATTTAATATTATTTTATATTATTATATGGCTGTGTCTCACAAGGACTGGGAACTACCGAATTCATGAATTTGATTGGCTGCGGTCGATATTGACCGCGGTCTAGATTTTCCCATCTAGACCGGCATCTTGACCGTTTACATTTTGCCGTGAAAACGTTGCAAACTAAACACAAAAATATTGGCTACTTTCTTCCAAAATATTAGTTCCAGAAAATATCCATATTATGGAAGTGTGAAGCCTGATGAGGAAAAAAAGGAAAGAGGACGAGTTTGGCAGAATTAAGTTCATCTCACCGCTGTCAGTTAGTACATGCAAACCAGTTACATTAAACGAATTAAGTTTTTCTTGTTTGCCATATAATAAACATCTTATTAACCGAGTTTAGTCGATCTGTATGTGAGAATCTTGACCTCGGTCGTGTGTACAGACCTCACTGCGTTCGGTCTGTACTCCCGACCTCGGTCAAGATTCTCCCATACAGACCTCCTGCTCGTTTAATAAGAGCTAAATATTGCACATGTTATATTTTAAACTGAAATTTTATGTTTACCACTATTTACTATGTGGAGAAGATGACACAAAATTGTTTTGTTTGCATTGTGCCACTGACTTTTAGTAAGCCGACAGCAAAGGTTAAAAGTAACATTTCAGTTTCAATTTCAATTTCATGTATTAAGTGTTTTTTGGTAACTGTCTTTTGTAAAAAGGCTGTCATTAGCTTGGAAATTTTGGTTGCAAATATCAATGTGTGTTCTCATAATGGCAGCTTTTTACCATGGCCACCAAAATGGGCACAGCTGAGAACATTATGCTTCAGTGCATGTTCTTATTAATAGTGAACTGCTTTTAAATCTCTAGTAAGCCTCCTGGCTTGAGTTGCCATTGTATTCTTTTTGAGCCTATGATTCTGAACTTGCATGTATAGTTGTGTGCATGTATATACTGACAGAACTTCTTTTTATAACCAGGCGGTTCTTGACAATAGCAGAAAATTCAAAAGGAGCAGTTGCAGTTCACTGTAAAGGTGAGATTTTAACTTTTCTTCATTGAATACTTGACTGTTCTAAATGTATCTTCACTTGACGTACATGTATGCTAAGATTTTTTGAATCTACCTTTTCAGCTGGTCTCGGTAGAACTGGTACATTGATTGCGTGTTACATGATCAAGCACTACCGATTTACTGCTGCAGAAGCCATTGCGTGGTTAAGGTAAGACATGATTTGCTGTTGAGTCTAATCTGTGACAAAGTGCTTTGTTTAAGAAAAAGAAAACATTTTCTCCCTGTTTTTATGGAGTTATGGTAAAATTCTGAGAGAGCGTGAAAAAGCTGTTGCAAAACAAGCCACAGGCGGCTGTACAGCTCATAGCTTGCTTAGTTGTCTGTGTTTTTATCAAGCTTCAGAAGAATGGCTTTTTAGTTTTAGCGTGCACTTTCTTGCTGAGTATTGTCTAAAATCTTGTAATGATGACCAAATCCTTTTCTTTTTTTAACTAAAGAATATGCCGTCCAGGATCAGTGATTGGGCCACAACAGAACTTTTTAGAAGAGTAAGTCCAGCAGGTTTTCTTGTACTCTGTACATGTTTCTATAAACACTTGTGTGTGAATTATCTTTTGGTGTCCCTAAGTAAGATTTGTACAGGATTTAGGAGAGCATTGCATTAGTCCTATGACAATCAACATATCTTTATTTACATGTACCACAAGTGACCACATCGTGAGACAAATGATAGTACTTTTAATTATTAATTATAAATTGTACTTCACTGCAGTGAACAACTGCAACCTTTTTTATGACATCAAAGGACTGTAAGCCAGTTTGCTAACAAGTTTGTTACTGATTGAGTTGTTTCCTACTGCCCTTAATAACTTTTTTTGTTGTTCTGTAGAAAACAAGCAAGTTTATGGATTCAAGGTGACATTTTTAGAACAAGAGAAAAAGAGAAAGCTGAGAGAGGTTTGTTTTGTTTGCTTGTTGACGTGAAACACTTTAACAGTGCTTGTTTGTCCCACCAGTTTCTTAGGCGCCTTTTAAAACACCAATGACGTTTTCAGAGCCCTTGCTCTTCATGTTGGTTTTAGGTATCTAGAGAGGGCAATTAATTCGGTGAGATGGGAATGTGACGTGACAATTTGAAGCCTGCAAACCCACATTGAAAAGTCATACTCGTACTCAAATCTAAAGTCTCCTAATAACAGGAAAACTATTTGGCTCTTTGGAAGTCTTGTTAAAATGTAATTGGTCAAATTTGATCAAGATGACTTTGCTTGTTTTGTTGTCGGTGTAAGTATATAAATTATATTATATAAATTATATTATTGATGGTAATCATTGTTTGTTAGGTCTTGGACTTCAAGTGTGACACTCAGTCATGCAGATTGAAACTTGAAATCTCAAAATTTCAAGTCCGCTTTATTGTGTGTCTATATTGTATTGATTTTATTCTAACCATGGAATTAAGTAGCACTTTTCCATTAGTGTTACATGTTCATGTATTCGTAGAAGGAGCCTTTCCTATAGCAAAGGCTTAATGAAAAATTTGGACTGTAATCAGAGTGCTAAAAAGAAACTTTCCTGGTGTGTTAAGTTTACCAAGGAATTTCTGTCAGTGATTATTCTCTTAGAAATTAGTTATTTACTTTTTTTCCTTTCATTATTCAAAATACCAGGAGACAAATGTGGTGTAAGCAGGCTCATTAGTGGTGTGGACACAATCAAGATAGAAGATTCTGTGAATACAAGACCAGGCAAACTTTACAAGGTAAATTGGTGTTAAAGGGACTCATGCATTTACCATTTACCATTTATTTTGGTTTGTAGTTTTGTGTCACCATGAGTCACATGTATTTCAGACATGTACAGGAAGTTAAATGTTCCGAAGGCATCTCAACTTGCTCATAATTTATCAAGTTAAAACGAAAGAAATCAACCATGATGGCATTTGGAAAGGAGTTTTTCAACGTAATCAGCTTGAATATTTTGGATTTTTGTTTCTTCGATTTCTTCCTGCAGTTAAGAAGCTTTAGTTTTGATGGAGAAGATATCTCAGAACACTCCAGATAGTGTTTCATCACATTTTGCAAGCTCCTCGAAATTTATCAAAAATTTCCTGCTACGTACATGTATCTTATAATATTCTCTTTCATCATAGGCCTGCAGTACGTGCAGAGAGCTTCATTATCAAGCGCTCTGCACGCATTGCAGGCCTATGATGAGGGAGAATATTATTTCAACTCTCTTCGTAGCGTTTAGAATTATGTGATGAATCTTTTTCTGTCGTGGTTAATATATTAATTGAAGAGCAAGACAAAAAGGACCTGTACATCTTTCGACAGGCAGCTGGCAGGCTGTTTTTCGCCTTGAAAACAGGCAGAGAGTATGAAGCGCGACACTTCAGACTAGAAGGGATTGGAACGAGACATAAGATCGGCACCATCCCCAGTTCGTCAATACCGCCCTTTTTGCGTTCGCATTCACTCTTCTGACTCTAAGAGGAAAGACCGACTGCCAGCAGTCTGAACACTTTTCTGATTAATGATTATTTTCTCTGCTTCAAGGATTTAACACCCATCCTACGTGCTACCCCAACATCAGCTGCGGCGTTGATAAGTGAGCGTAGTAGTATTCTTTCTACCAAGGAAGTGACGATTAAAGATTCCAATGACAATGAGGAGACAACTCAAGGGGATGAATTAAGGCGGCTCAAGACAAGTCGTGCTCTACGGCACCCACGCTCAGCAACAACAGGAGCATTAAAGTGAGTTGGTTAGCCACCTTGTTTAACAATGTGTGCATGAAAATACTGCTCATGCAAATGGTCACACACTAGGGTTTCATCAACAAATGTCAAAGTTAAGGCATAATAAACTAAGAGACAGAACAACCTTGTACAGCATTATAAGCAGTACCACGTGAAAGTACTGCTCAATAGCTTTCATTTGAATAGTCACACACTAGGGTTTCATCCACACACTTAAAGGTTAGAACCACCTTGTACAGCATAATAAACAGTATCACATGAAAGTACTGCTCAATAGCTTTCATTTGAATGGTCACACACTAGGGTTTCATCCACACACTTAAAAGTTAGAACCACCTTGTACAGCATAATAAACAGTATCACATGAAAGTACTGCTCAATAGCTTTCATTTGAATGGTCACACACTAGGGTTTCATCCACACACTTAAAAGTTAGAACCACCTTGTACAGCACAATAAACAGTACCACATGAAAATACTGCTCAATAGCTTTCATTTGAATAGTCACACACTAGGGTTTCATCCACACACTTAAAAGTTAGAACCACCTTGTACAGCACAATAAACAGTACCACATGAAAATACTGCTCAATAGCTTTCATTTGAATAGTCACACACTAGGGTTTCATCCACACACTTAAAAGTTAGAACCACCTTGTACAGCACAATAAACAGTACCACATGAAAATACTGCTCAATAGCTTTCATTTGAATGGTCACACACTAGGGTTTCATCCGCAGACCTAAAAGTTAGAACCACCTTGTACAGCACAATAAACAGTACCACATGAAAACACTGCTCAATAGCTTTCATTTGAATAGTCACACACTAGGGTTTCATCCACACACTTAAAAGTTAGAACCACCTTGTACAGCACAATAAACAGTACCACATGAAAATACTGCTCAATAGCTTTCATTTGAATGGTCACACACTAGGGTTTCATCCACACACTTAAAAGTTAGAACCACCTTGTACAGCACAGTAAACAGTATCACATGAAAGTACTGCTCAATAGCTTTCATTTGAATGGTCACACACTAGGGTTTCATCCGCAGACCTAAAAGTTAGAACCACCTTGTACAGCACAATAAACAGTACCACATGAAAATACTGCTCAATAGCTTTCATTTGAATGGTCTCATCCCATACACTTAAACGACAGAACAACCCTGTACAACATAATAAACTGTACAATAGTGAAGTGCCGCTCAATAGTTTTGTTTGAATGGTCACACACTAGGGTTTCATCCTTAAACTTAAGAACAACCTTTTACAGCACAGTAAACTGTACCACATGAAAATAGTTTTCAATAGTTTTGTTTGAATGGTCACACAGTAACCTGCGAGCAGGCTCACCTTTGAGTCGGTTCACCTTTGAGTCTCACGCGCGAGCGACGAGAAACGAAGCGATCCGGCGGACGCCGCTCGCGCTTATGCTCCTAGGTCACACAGTAGGGATTGATCCACAGACAACAGCACAAGTCAGCACAGCATTAATAGACTGCAATTTAATCGAACCTGTGGTTGAATGGTTTCTTTTTTTCTTACAGATTGGATGACGCGAGGGTTGGTCATACGCGTTCTACAACGGGACAGTCTTTGAAGTAAGTGAAGCACACTGACACGTAAAATGTACACAAAACTTAAATCATATTTCTTCGTTTGAAATGTAGACAGACATCTTATTCAGTGAGCACCTTTGGAAATTCTCACTGTGGTGCTGTGTCTATGTTTTATACGGTAATTAGAAAAAAGATCGTAGATGGGCAGATTGAGAGATGAGAAGGTAAAAAATAAAATAAAAAACACTTGAAGGAGCTCAGTCATGGCATTTTGAATTATTTTGGCCGTGTACAAAATTATCTTTAAAGTAGCAGAAACCTGAAAATGCTATGTACTAAGATAGAAAAGCACCAAAGAGATAATAATAAACGATAAAGGAACAAGGATGGTCAAGGATGGAGAAGATTAACACGGATTGCAAACGACGAACTTGAAAAATTTAGGCTTCACTTTTCAAGTTGTATAAAGCGTGACGTAGCTCCTTTAGGGAGACGGAAAGGTTGTTGGCAGAGAGGTACTTGTATAACGAGATACTGACAGGAAAGTTTTCTTACATCACTGTTGCAGGCTTGCAAACACGGCTGGCATGCAGTCAGTCATGTCACCGCTAAAGACCTCCAAGGTTTCCACTCTACCACGAAGGACAACAAGGACATCATCGCACATGTTGCGGAGGTAAAGAATTGCAGAACAATGCTCTACTAAAGAAATGAGCCATTTTCATTTGGTGGGGATACAAATGGTTATGTACAGTTTAGTATGCATGGGGTGAGACTTAATTAGCCAGACAGCGTTATATGATTAAGGTTTAATCACCAGTTTCTGGTGACTGCCTTTTACAACTTCAGTCAAAGTTGACAGACAGAAAGACAGACAGACAGACAGACAGACGGACGGACGGACAGACAGGCAGGCAAGTAGGCAGATAGATAGACAGACAGACATACAGACATTCAAATACAGGCTTCTTGAGATACTTGACCCAATTAAAACACTCCAAAACAATACAGAGTGCTAAGTTTTCTAAGTGCTAAGAATCAGAGGGTTTACATGTTAGGGTTTACATGTCGTGCAGCTTAACAGTTATACATGTTTTATCTTTCGATGATAATAACATTTTAAAAACTTTTCGTCTTTTGTCCCCAGTCGTATGACGTCATCCCGTGTTAGCAGCAGAGCCCTCAACCTTGCAGCTCTGGCGAAGACATAACTAAGTTATGACTACACAGTAGAATAATGTGTTCCAATACCACTGAAAACCGCTGGTTCGGTAAGTCGTCGGAGTACCGGGCCCGGCTGTTCAAAGCAGGTTGAAACTAGTCCAGGATTAACTTTGAATCCAGTTTTGAAAGTTATTAGCGATCATTTCTTTTAGTTGCTGCCGTCTGAAAATGTTTTAACCTTTGCACAGAGGCAACCTGTAACTTGAAGTTTAGTAGGAAAAAACCTTTAGTTGATGAATTTTTATCCTGAACTAGCGTCAACCTGCTTTCCAGCAGCCGAGCCAGTCTGGCTGTATCCTGCAAAAGTACTATATTTTTGGTTCACCTGTTATAGACGAAAAATATAGTTTCTTTTTGCGGGTTACTCTGACTGAGTCTAGCAAGTGTGAAAGCTTTAGCGCAATGTTGGGCGTAAAGATTAGTCTTAAAGACATGGAAACACTAGTTGGTCAGCGAAGACTGCAGATAGCATGGAATATAGTATGGTTAGTGTAGGGCTCGATAAAAGGCTGAAAAGTGGTCTGGCAATTTTACGATTGGATGTGTTTGTTGCTTATTCGTAAAGTTCATTGTAGTATTTGTATGACGGAGCTGTGCCACGTTTCAAACGAAGCCAGTTTTAGTGATGTACAAAATTATCTTGTACATGTGCAGCAAAAATCGTGGTTTGCGAGGTTTAAAGATTAATGAAGGATTTTGAAAGGTTTTGGACGCACGGAGAAGATTCAAAGATGTATTCAAAGTACACGATTAATGTGTATGTTACTATGAATCTTCATGGAGGTTTTTTGAATGCTAAAGTGGCGCTTTGTACAGTGTACAATCTCCTAATTCACAGATTCTATTTTATCATAATAGTACGTTGATAGTAAGTTATTGTTTTTATGAGAAGTCAAATGATCAGCAAAATTTGCTCAAAAAGCAATTATCTTATCAACTTTCGGCAAGATCGAAAGGTTATAACTTTATTGAACAAATGGTACTATGTCCATACATGTATAAAATAAGTGTGATTCCTCCAATACGTATTTGTTATGGTGAATGTGGCCGTATGTGGTCTGGGTACCATACACGCGTCCGCCGTATCAGGTTAAATAGTTACTGGGGAGTGTAAGAAAACCACGACGCCAGCGGCAAGGGAACGTCGCTAAACAGAAGGCTTAATGCTCAAGTAGAACAATGGCTGTGCACTGCGTTATAATTCTTGGTACATTTCTCTGCCGTCCTCTACAAAACAACAACGTGAAATGATCACATTCTGCGTTGTTTGGAGAACGTGAACGACGAGAACTAACCTTTTAAGTTTCTATTTCAAATTTATCGCTGTGTTCCAGATTCAGTTTCGTGATAGTTTTGACAGTGATAAAAACAAACAAAAATGACTTAAGATTATCGCGGGATTCCTAGAAAAAATATAAATTCACTTTAAAGTTTTTAATTGAGGATTGCCGTCTTGGTACTTAAACTCCCTAGTAGCATGACCCGCTGGGACAATTACATCTCTTTTCCTCAATGTGGCTCCTAGTTAGTTAGAATGTAGTTTTGGGGCTGTTTGTTTGTTTGTTGCGTAGAATTTCGGTAGCAGTCGTAACTTTAAACTGTCAGAAAACTAGGGTGTCGAAGAAACAGTGTGGTTCTTCAATGAAAATAAAATAAATTTCTGCGGTATATCTTAGCAGTAGTCAAAGGAACTCGAATTTAACGTGTACCAACGTATACTCACCAACAAACTAAGTGAACTAGAAGCCATATTGATAGAAAGAGATTAAATTAATCTTAATCAATTCTTAAGCAAACAATGATTTGCGATGATATATAACTTTAAAAGCGTGATATATGCCCCTTATTCATGTACAATTCCGTCTAGTGACAGGTTTTAGGCGTATACATTTGTATTATAAATTATTTTTGTATGGAACATTTCCAAAACAGAGATGCGATTTTAAGGGTTTATTGTTTTAGTGGTAATTAGTTAAGGTATTTTAGCTACAATTTCTTAACTACACGTAGTGTACTGTGCAGAATTTTTAACCATTCATCTTATCTACAGACCTTCTCAATGCATGAAATACGACTGTTGTCATACAGTACTTGGTGTGAAAGAAAATGCTTGTTAGAAGCTCTATTTATTGATGTAGTTTTTATCAAGTCTTAGTTTTATGGACAAACCTACATAACCCACAGAGGCGCTTTGCTCAATCAAAATAACCTACCCTGCGAGCAAGCACTTCAGGAGTAAGCGGTTGCTCCCCAATAGAGCATGCTTGCAGGCTGGAAGAGGGGCAGTTTCCATGTATTAAAATTCTAGCGTGGCTCGTAGGCTTACTGGTTTTGAACAAAATCATATTGAGGATGATTCTCTTAAGCGAGCTAGGTTAAATATTTTGATATATCGAAATTGGCTCGATGCAAGACGCTCAAACGTATATTGTTCTGATAGCTGTTGAATGAACTTGCTTAACCAAGTTGTGTTCCGCAGCAAATTGCGGTTTTCGTGAGACATTACTAGTTAGCATCAACGTTTTATTTTAAACTCGCGAGTAATCTGCTCTCTTACCGTATTCTTAATGCACCCTATACACTGGGGAAATGGTGTTCCTTTCGTTTGCTTTTTTATTCAACGTAACCTGTTTGTATGTATCACATGGTTGTAATATAACGTTTACTAATAAAACATTCTACAAATATTCCAGTTGAATTTGCAATTGCATGTAGAGTAACAAAATCTTGCGTTAAAGAAGCCCGTTCAGCTTTCAGACTGTGGGACAATGGATGTGGAAATGAACGCAGCATGAAAAAATAAGCAAACAACGAAATGCAATAAATTCTCCCTCGTTTTTGCTGTTGCATATTGCTTGGCACGTTTCCTAGAAAAGCATTCCATGCTGATGAGGTCAGTAACTCTCCCGAGATCTGTGCGGATTACGTTACGTTGATCTGGTCATCAAAGTTTTACCTTTTACGTGGCACCTTTCAAGTAATACAGCAAACGTGAAGGACCGTGTTCGACCAAATTTCCATCACATAGAAGAGAGTTAAAAATACGACGCTTGACGAAGTTCGGGGTGTTTGGAAATGTGGTCAAACACTTGAGTCTTGGATATATCTTTTTAATCGATTCAAAAACGAACGAGATATCGGAGAAAAATCTACGCTAATTAAAGGTCAGATATCCAAACACCGTCACGGTCTTGGTTTCATTTGTTTAAACTAAAAATACCAATTTTCTGATGAAGTTAAACTTCGCTTTTGTTTTATTGGGGCATTCAAATGTTACAAGGATATTTTTAACATGGGTAGTTTAACTTTGACTGGACTTGCGCGAGAAAACGTTCTTGGTTACTGTTCTTTGTTTCAATATTCTTTGGTTATAGTTATCACGTAGTAAGTTTGTTCTTTTTCAAACGAAAGAAGTACCATTGTGTCAGCGGTTGTCCCCCGGAGGAACCATCAAGACCGGCACATTCATGTGCTGCGTGACGTAATCACAGACACTTCCTAGGATTGTTCGTCTTATGGTGCCCAGCCCTCTACTGCCTAAAATGATACACTCGGCATTTTGTTCCTTTCCTGCAGTGCAGATCACGTGACCAATCGGTCCATATGCGTAAATAGTCTTGAAGGGAACCTGAAAAATGAAGAAACTGTTTTGTCAAAAAATGGCGTATTTTGATCACTCTCGTACATTAGCAATGCAATCATTCAATAGGCCATTTTCGAATTACCCTTGGCCTCTTTCTCAAAGCGATTTTGGGTGCCCATCCTTTAATATAATAAAAATGAGATTTCATTCACAAGCAAATTAACTTATTTTGATGTGAATGGTTGTGCACCAGGCCTCGCTTTGATAGAAAAGCTTAGGGCAACTCAGAAATGGGCTATCGAATGAATATCCCAATAGTGAGCCGATTACTTACCAATTAGACTACTAAACCAATCTCAAACTGTAAAAACCAAGAGATTATGATCCTGATCATATTCTCTTAAGTCCAAGTTTTTGAATCAATAGCTGGCTACAGCGTTGGCCAAGAGTAATTATAATTAACTGCAATCGTCTTTTTCGGTTTTGCATTTTGAAATTAATGAAACACGAGACACTATAATGAAGAAAATTTCAAGATGCCTTTGGCAAACAAAACTGAATAAGGGTCGCTTCGGTAGAATCTCTATCGTACTCCTAAAACATTTTTCATTTAGACTAGACTGTTTAGTAACCTCTATATCTTTGCACTTCTTCTCATATTTGCTTAATATCTCCATTGCCTTTCGTTCTGCCTTCTGTAGCATTCGTTCCCACTCCTCCCGTGACGGAATGCTCATGCAATCTGTAACGGCAATAAAATTTAGGATTTAGAAAGTCATGTTTAAAACAATAGTTGTCTAACCATAAAACAGAGCTGTAATTCCAACTCAGACTGTAAAGGGAGGTTTGACTGTAATAGGCTGGTTATGAAGACTACGAGTAGTCTCTCTTCGGGGCGGATTTTTCTTAGGAGGGGGTGCACCACTAGGGAATGGCATAACTGACTGGTGAGGTAAACAAATTTTAAAAGTGAAAACAAAGAAGGCTTCATTCGGGGGGGGGGGGGAGCGCACCCCCTGCACCCTCCCCCAAGATCCGCCCCAAGAAATTTGCGAGAAAAAGTGGCCGCACGAAATCCTGGGGGCGAAAAAGCGCACTTCTAGCCCCCAGGACTTCGCGTAGCCTATTTTTTCTTGACATCTTCTTCTGCTTTCACGCACGACGGACTAAGCGAAAGAGGGACTACTCGTAGTCTAATGGTTATGTTGCGAGACTGTGTGAATTGTTGGCGGGAAAGCAATGAGGAAGTCTCTTTGTTTTCCTTTTCCAAAGAATTATAGTTTAGAACGACTTTTTATTAACTAAGTTATTGTGAAATCGTCTGATGTTCCCTTATAACAAGATGCTTTATGCCACTTTTGATCTGTAGGGATAAATAGATAGCACATCATAGTTTCTTCTGTGAACACTAGCATTGCCAGTTGACATTCTTACTTGCAAAAGTTGGTGGTGGAGTAATGGGTGATTCGTACACATGAACAAACACCACTTGGTCGCCATCCTTTCGAAACTTGTCAGCATACCCTGTAGTAGTTCATCAGAAACTTTTATTAATAACCCAACACTACTCTTAGAGTGCAAATATACAAGGCATTTGTACTGTTGAAAACCTGTTTAACAGGTTATTTAAGCTGCCTTATTTATCAGCAAATTAAACAAAGTTCATAGCTTGCCTGTTTTGGGAAAGGAAACTAATTGGATGATAAATCTATTATTAAACCTATAAGTGTGAATTATCGCTGTCATTTCAATTCGTCATTTACCTGGGTCTATGGGCGAGAAACTTTTGTACAGACTTACACAGTATACGACAAACCAGAACTTCTAATAGCCAGGGTACAACTTTTTGCTTGTATAATTATATGGAAGGCGTTCTGAAATTTCTTATCATGACCAGGGACCGCTTATACATTAGTTTCTTAGATTTGTTCCTTTAAAATTTTGTAGAGAGCGTTGCTCTGTTCAGTTACTTCCAGAAGTCCCCTTTCTTACGTTTGTGAAGCGAGAAGAAACAAAAGATAATTTCTTATACGCCCGGTTTTCTTATTCGGCGAGAACTTTACCAACAACCAGACATCACACCGCCATGTTGCTGTGAAAATGATCGAAAATCTGAGCTGTCATACTTCATACGTACATGTCATACATTCAAGTGAAATACAGTTGTCTTAGTTTTTTTCTGCGCCTTCCGGGATGGACGTGACAAATTTGCAGAGATCAGAGCAGGCTTACTCTTCACTGCTTCGACAGTTTTCAGTTTCACGATACAAATTAATTTAGAATAAATAGCCCCAAAATGGTTAATTTTCTGACACAAATTATATTGACCTCTTTTGGACACTCCAATAATCGGAACAAAATTCTGAAAGGAAATGATAAAATTTTGCTTCAAAACTAACTGTGAATTAATGTTGAGAAATCATTGAAGGCGCTTGGATGACCATGCAAAGCTAAATATTAGATCAATTTGCTCGTGCGTGCTATCAATTACGATAAATATTTCTTTTCGCGCTCTAACAAAACGTCGGGTGAAAGAACCTCACTCGGAAATGCCGAGGGCTTCCCGTCTGCCAACCGAGGATCTCACGAACACCTGCTTCATATATGTGCAGGTGACGCGCTCCCCTAATATGATAACAAATAATAATCTGGCTCGAAGCCGAAAGCAAAATGCTAATTTGCGGCTTTACATTTGCAGGAAAATAAAAACAGCAGAGTTTTAAGGTTGTTTTCAGGAACAAAACAATATGTTTGAATGATGTCTTGTGGCTAACCGACTTAGTAAAAAGCACATTTGACGAATTTTCTGGAGGTAATTCACCACCACAAGTCGCTTAATTTATTGAATAACGCCCCAGTCGTGCCTTTCGTCACGTCGATAGCTGAAGATTGATGAATTTCTAAGCATGCATAATGGTTTTGCTTTATTTGACGTTCTTAGATCTTTCTTTCATTTTTTTCTGCGAGCATTTCAACTTTCGAAAGCTAGCCCGGTGTTTAATGTTTCCATCTGTTTAGACGGCTCGCAAAAAGCACAGAAAGCTAGTGACAATATGTTGAAAAGGCTAGGATAAAATTTGAATCTTTGTACACAATAACGACGGCATCAAGCATTTCGTCATTTCTTCGATACTGCAGCCGAAGACTTTTGTGACTGCAAGGCACATAGCGCGTTTCCGAGCGTAACAACAAAGCCAACCCTAGGAATGAGCTAAAGAGCTTGCTTGCTTTGTGCATATCCTTGGTAACCGTGACATATAAAACACACTTTACAACTTTGTTTAAAAAGGTGTTTCGCTACGACAACACTAGCAATTTTTCTTTATTCTTACGAGTTTCATCTTTCATTTCATCATTTGCAACGAGTGTCATCTCAGACAAGAAGAAAATTCCCAAGCTGATGCTTAATAGAATTCTTCAGCGACAGCTTCCACTTTAAAAACCTTACGATAATAATAAAAAGTAAAATATATTTTTACTCACAGTTGAAGGCCCTTTCGCTGTAAACACTTCCATCAACTGCAACCAAAATGGTTCTAGGACTAGGCGAGGGCATCTTGTGTGTTGATTGTACGCCTATTTTAAATAACGCTGAAAAATACTGAAGCTCGTTCGTGACAGACTACTCTCATGAAGTGTCAAAATCAAGATTGAAGGCCAGATATGCTTATTGCATGTTGCTAAAATGATTTCCGCTTATTTGGAAACCCAATCAGTGTCCTCACCAGCATTAATAATTAACAGAAACATTGATAAATTGTTTGAATACAACAAACAGGTAAAATTAAAACGATTTATAACTTATGCTTATGGTTTGTAAAAAAGGTAGAAAATCTGTTTAAAATAATAATAAAAAAAAAAAACTTGAGGCTATTATTTTCCATAGATTATGGCTTCAATTCAAACTTCCATGAGGAAGCTTCATTGCTTCTGTCTGAATAACTGCACATATCTTATTATCTGTCAAGTCAGCTATGAAAGTTGGCAACCACGCGAAAAATCCGTAGACAGACAACAAACATCATTTGGCGCGAGATTAAAATATGCACGCTATTCATCTGTGAACATTATCTCTTCTAACTAGCAGACGTTTCTCCCGAGAAAAATTGTGAAATTCGAAGGAGATATATGAATACAGATTGGCAGATTAATGTCCACAGGCTAACTTGAAAGCGAGGTACAAATTTTAGAATGGCACCAAGAAATAAACTAAGAATCGGATGGCGAGCCAGCATTAGCCATAGCAGTTACTTTCTCTTCGCATGTTCAGGAACCATCATTAAATTTAAACGCATGGGCACTGTTAAACCGGAACATGCGTTGAGCGTTGACCAAAAATGTTGACCAAAAATGCGCGGGCACTGGGAACGAGATTGTATTTGTCGAGCAAGACTTTTGTCACAACAAAATACCCTTACCATAAAAATCTATTTAAAAATCTCGCCAATTAACAGACGAAATGCAGACTGGTAAATAAGAAATGGTAAGCGTGCAGCGTGCAACTATCGAGTTATGGATGCACGTGGGAGGCCGCTAAGTACGAAAGAAACGTAAGAGTCGCACTAGGCGATCGCCGAATGCGACTCTAGCTTCTTGTGTGCTTAGCAAACCTCCCAAGGACATCCATAACTCGATAGTTGCACGCTGCACTCTTAACATATCTTTTATAATAATATACATGAAAAAATTACTCGATTCTGATTGGCTGAGAGCAGTGCAGTTCAAGTGTAACACCAATGCAAATTAAACATCGTAATTCTGGATTATGATTGGCTGAAAGACAGTAGGAATTTTTCGAAGCTAATGATATTACGTAAAATGACGAGGAAAATTTTGTGCGGAAACTTTGAAAAAAGTTTCCTCGAATGCGAAAAAATGGCTTCAAGAAAGGTCTTCCGGCCGTGACTTCCTCCACGCAAATTTTTTCATGTCTATGCCGAAGCGGCTCTCGCAATTTCAGCTTTTTGAAAAACTCACTTGTGCAAATTAATTCCAAATTGAACTCGAAACTGTATGATTACCTATACTAACATTGAGACTTCTAAAATCTTTCCTATCGGATGGAAGTATTTAATGAATCAAATCCTGCTTACATGAAGTCAAAAGCGCGTTAAACCGCGCGAAAATCTTCATTCAAAAATCTGACAAAGCGACACATCAAAATTTTTCTTGGATCGCGGTGAGTTAGTTTACCTTTTCTCGATCTCGGACAGACAAACAACTTCAAACTGCTCAGTTCACCTAAATATCAAGCTAGCAAAAAAAAAAACGAAAATTGTTTTCGGGAAAAGCGTTTCTCAAAACGGTAGTTAAATTTGGATTGGTTTACATGCATGGTTGAGCTCTCTGTCCAGTGTCTGTCCTTCACGGCCTCTAGATCTTCGGCAAAGGAGAAGAACAATATGGAACCATACACTTCTTAAAAGCTCGAGAATGGGGAAGAAAGCGACCAAACACCCCCGGCTTTGAGTTGTTTGAGATGCTCTTCTTTAATAGCAGGTTTGTGGGTTACGTTTTCCTTTCCACTTCGTTTTAAATTTGATGAGTTGCGCGTCTAAATGATATCTGTTACTTTCGTTATATGGTAAAACAAGCTTAAACGAACAGAGAACTGAGGCTAAAAGAAAAATGTCAGAAATGTAAGTTTGTATTTGTGCAAGATGCAGTCGTTCCTTCAAGCGGCTGTTCCTTCAAGAGCTCAGCTCACGATCGAGTGATCGAGCAAAACTGAAACCCGGGAACTGAAATAATTCATTGATCAGAGACTACCAGTATTTGATAAAACTACCTTTATTTAAGCTCAGTAAAACTGTTATCTTTAACGTTTTTGGAACAGAAGGATTTGTATAGGTAATAGCATGACTTGTAGTGGTATTTGGCAATAATACCGCGAGTGATATTTCAAAATTGTCCAAAATACCACGAGCCGCCAAGCGATGAGTGGTATTTGGAAAATTTTGAAACATTACGAGCCGGTATTATTGCCAAATACCACGTACAGGTCTTGCTATTATCTGTTTATAATAGAAGCCGAGAAATTTTCAGGAACGCCCAAGAGACCTTTATTTCGTTACGGTTGAAAAAAAAACAAACAAACAAACAAACAAAAAACACAGGCGTCTGTATTTGTAGCAATCTTTTTACGTCAATGAAAAAAAATGATTGACAGTATTTTGTGAAACCAGTTCAAACCACTGAAGGCAAACAACATGAAATAGTTCAATGAACGTTATTTTCAAATCACGCTTTTTGCAGTCACTGCAGCGGTGAAGCGAAACCACAAATTAAGAAAAGGTATGGGAAAGCTTCTCCCAGTGTTTACTTGCTGCTTTGTTGAAAAACACCAACGCCAGCTCCGTAATTCATCGTGACCTGACATACATACATACATACATACATACGTACGTACGTACGTACGTACGTACGTACATACATACATACGTTTATTTGATAAGTAGGTTTAAAATAAGCAACTGTACAGCTGATGTGGACCTACTACTACTAAGTCTAAATAAGAGAAACAGAAATTTACAATACAATTGTCATAAAGCTAAAATAATATATACAATAACGACAAAAAGAGTAATCAAATAATTTAAAAATACCTAAATTCAGGGTTCTTATTATAATTTACAGAGCATTCCTTTTGGAAATGCCAATGAAAGTGGTGGACTACTGTTTGGCAGGGTGGCGTCGCTGTACGGTTGTGCTGAATGGGTAAACTGGAAAGAACTGGACGGGAATTCTGAACCTGTTGGCCGACAGGGGAGCTGATAATGATCTGTCGCTGTTCTGACTTGTCACCTTCCTCGGAGTCTGCCAGTGAACGCTCACTTGTGTGGCCTGTTACACCGATGATAGCACTTCTTGGCTGATTCGAGGCCTTCAGCTTCTTCACAAGCGTTTTTCTTACCAAATGGTTGGTTAACTTTCTTCCCTCTACATCCACTTCCGCTTCCAAGGCCATATTCTTCATGAAGGAGTCGATCTTATTGACACCCATCCTCTGTTTCTTGTACCGCACTTCGGATTTCGGTTTTTCAATAATGGCGAGATAAAACGGGCCACTGTTTTGCATTTCTTCAGGTCTGTGAGCAAGATATGTTTTGAAGAACTGGTCTGGACAACGGGGACCACCAGTGGCAAACATCTTTGACTGGATGGCTCTTCGTTTCTTTCTCAGACGGCCTTACCGGGTCTTTGTTGGGTTTTCTTCGAATGTTACCTACTCTGTGCCTTAGTCGTCCTTGTTCAAGCTGAAATCTTCGACAAACATTTCATGGTGCTCTTGGCAACCTCGAAGACCAAAATGAAGGGTGAGCAGATACCACAGAGTATAAAGGAATGACTTTGGATTTTGTTTGCCAAGCACACGACTTTTCCATAGCTGCTCTTCGTCTTGGACGGTAAGTGCTTTAGTTGCATTTGGTCGTTTTCCGTGGCCTTTTTCGCGAAGAACTCTTGCTTTTCCCTCCAGGAACTGTCTGCACTTGACGAATTATCGGTCGTTTGCTATGGATATTTTGCTGTCATTTTGTTTGAGGTATCTGTAGAGGGCAGCTAACATAACCCTTAGGCTGTCCGGCTCCTAGTCGGAGCCATCGCTTTTGTGAATTTCGGCAAAGAATCGCGAGAGACATTCATCCAGTTCTTTAGCTTCGTATTTGACAATGTCATCATTAAGACCCTTGCTTTCTTCCCATGACTTCCAAATATTCATCCACGTCTTAGTAGTTTTGACTGTATTTTTGTTTACTGCTTTTTCGGCGAGCTTTTCTATTTCCTCACAGGAAACTTCCGGAAACCTTGCCGCCATTTTTTAAAATTTGAAAACAAAAGCAAAAACGTAATTGTGTTCAGTGTTGTCATGGTAACCTTGTTATACCATCCATTTTTGCTGTTATACCACTATGACTCGGAAATAGTGATACTATCAACCAATCAAAACTCCGAAATTTCTCGGCTTATATTATAACGTATGTAAGACTTCACTTAAAACAGAAATTTACTAAAACTGTCATGTACAAGTTTTGCTCGCCGAAAGTATTTAAATGGCTTTCGACGCCAGAAAAGTTTTACAACGATAGCTTGTGCTGAATTTTATTGTCGTCAAATCGCTGAAAAATTCTGCCTAAAAATTACGGCTATGCATAACAAACCTCGAAGGGTTGATACAGACCAGTTTGTTGTTTTCTTGATTCTTCTCCGAGTATTTGTTCAACCAGCTGATTCAACTCCTGCTAGCTTAATTTAGCAAATCTCTTGCGTGGAGGCCCGGCAAAAAAAACTTGAGCTCGAGGTTTGGTAGCTCACAGAAATTATCATCCTCATTTCCGGAAGAATAATTAGATTTTATCATATTTTAGGAGGAAAAAATAAGAATTACGTTTTAAACGGGGATAAATTCGATGAGAAAAACTGCCGAGATAAGTGCAAACAAACAAACTGACGTCAGCGTGCAACCCACGCGCAAATGGATCGCGCGTATTAGCCAATCAGAGAACACGCTTTGCTAAGGCTATGTTATAAGAGAATGTTACTGAATGTCGTTGTCATTGACACCCTCTGAAACTTACAATCAACTAAGATAAAAAACTCTCATGGTCAAATTCTACATCGAGGAGTCAAATATTCTATAGAATCCAGACAAATACCGCCTATTTCAAGAGTAAGTTAGACAGGGAGCAGCGAGAAAGGCAGTGAGTTAAAAAAAAGCAACAATAACAACAACAACAACAACAAAATAACAAACTCCCGGCCCTTTTTCTACGAGCTCAACAACTCTACTTTTTCTACAAGTAAATAAGATTACAAGTTTACGAGTTTGTTAAATAATATTTAGAAATCTCGTTTCTCGTAATGTTCCCAACCATTCGAATGCTTATAACAGGCCATCAACGATGTAGACAGTTTCTCTCTTTTCGATAACTATAACTCTAGAACTAAAATTACAAACGAGGGGTGTATGGTACGCTCAAAAACTTTTGCGGTAACGTGAAACGATTGCGTCATGTGACGTCATGACTTTTTTGAACAAATTAAACCACGTCTTTGATTTTTTGATGTTTCCATGACGTCATACTACCATCAAGACGGACCTAAAAGAAACTAAGATTAAAGCAAGAGACAATAAAATGACTCAAGAATGGAATTGTCACTAAAGACAGTTTTGTTACATATCAGGATGCTTAAAATTAAATACTATGTTTATCAAAGTGTCCGTGCGTAATGACATGCAATACCAAATTGCTCCCAAATGAATTTTCCAGTAGAGTGCAAAGTTTGGTATGTGCTTACGTTTAAACTCCGTCCCCGTTCTAAATAGGGTTTATAAAGCGAAATTACAATGAGGTGTTTGTTTAATAATCTTTGTGCACTAGTTTGATCACAACACTATTGTAAATAAGATTACAAGTTTACGAGTTTGTTAAATAATATTTAGATAGATTACAAGACTAATATCTACTTCACCCGCAAATAGCAAAAAAATACTTATCTAAGGCAAGGCGAAGCGAAGAATAAATAACCGATCATCTGTACAATTTCGGAGTACACATATTTACGAAACTACGCGAAAGAATACACCTTCAAGTAATAATACATTATCACAATTGTTATTATTATTATTATTAATTATTATTAAACCATTGTTAATAATAATACATAATTTGTTCTAGTAATAACAGCAAATTAACCTCCAGCGATATTGCTAGCTTAATACATAATGTACCAATGTACAATACATAAGATACCAAAATGTTCCAAGTGCAACAAAAAGGCCGAGCGACCGGCCAATGAACGAACCGAACGACAGCATTTTCGTTTTATCCCGAGAAATGTTACTTTGGTGGTACAAGCAGAACCGGAACTCTCGAATGATGAACCACGTGATCACTGACACTGCCTAATATGGTTCTTCGGAAAGCCCCAAGTCCGCGATTTCCTAATACTATGCACGTGACGTTTTCGTCTTTTGCAACTTTGCAAATGGCGTCTCCTGGTGTACCTAGCTCAATTCTAGTTTTGTAAGGCACCTGAAAATTAGAAGACGTAAGTATTATCTAAAAGATTAACTGAAAAGAACAGGAGTACGCATTTTACCCTACTTTGAGTCTTGTTGAATGTTTATAGTTGTCAATACGCTTATATTATAGCTACACTTGACTAGTTTACAGGCATGCCACTTAAACTAAAAGAAACAAATATTTCAAATGAACATAACAGGCTTAAAAATCCCAACTGGCAGGAGGCAGACCAGTTAGCTATTTACAAGCATAACCGAGGAGTTGAACTAGGGTCTACTGAGAAACAACTCCAGCTTAGCTTAAACCCTCGACCTCCGTATTCCGGCGCCCTAACCACTCGGGGACTTCGACTCCAACAATTTTCGTAGCTGTAACGTTAAAAAAAACACTAGAATCTCCAAGAACGTTTATTCCGGCTTCCTGCCGCAATATCAAATCGTACTCTACAAGTAAGCTTAGTTAACACAATAAAAACAAATAAAAGAATCAGGATATTTTAACACGAGAGTTACGCTTAGCGTGAGTTTACTATTCAAGTTGCTTCGTTGAGTATCCTCTTTATCCAATTGTATGTTGTTTGCCTAATCTTCGAGGTTCTGTTTGCGACGATTCTTGATTTTTTCGACATCTGAGGTGGTGTTCGTCACGGCGTGTTTGAACTCGTACATGGCTCATTTGTTATCTCGCGAGCATGAACTTTGTTTATTTGGCAGGCTCTCAAGCATCACTAATTCTTGGATCGACCCGTTCCGAAAACGATCGACATCTTTGCATGTAAGACGAATTTATAAGGCGTGGTTCTTTCCAAATCCTTCTTCACCAAACGCAGCATTCTGTTTACATACTACATTGTTCACGAAGAGCGAGCACACGATAAAGCAAGCTTTCGCATTCTCATGGCCAGTTTCCAACCTCTACGCTGGGAACGCCTGGGACCATAACCCCCCTTTTGGCGCCCAAGACAGAACGGCTTGCATTTTATGACTCCGGCTTTCCTACGGAAGCCCGAGAAATGAAACCGAAAACAGAAACCGTTTTTAAACAGGTCCTTTAATTCCCTTGTAATGACCACTTGTAATGGTATTGCATGCATCGAAGGTAAAACAAAGCACCTAAGTGGCGGTAGTTTATTTTGAAAGTGTTGAAATATATTTATTAGTTAACTCATGTCATGTACAAATGTACCTCAACTTTCTTGCATTTGTCCACGAATTTCTGAAGCATGCCTTTAGCTTGTTTATTGGCTGCTTTCATGATGTTCCTCATTTCATCCACACGCATTTCAGACGTATCTGATATGAAACAAGGTACATACAAGTTATATTGGAAATATAAATATCATTGTAACGCACGTTATTACTTTAGTATTTCATATTAGTGCTAAACTCAAAGAGTGCAAGAAAACGGCGCTTTGCAAATACCAATAATATCTAACACAAAATTATCTCACTGAGAATACTATGCCCCTTTGCCCCCAAGGGGTGAAAGTGTGTAAGTCAATAAGCCAATACTCGACAGGAAAAGTAAGGCCTTATTACGATTGTAACGCAGCTTGAGGATAAGCGTTGTGTGACTACCAAAGTACCTGCTAAAAGGGATTGAAATCTTACCTTCTGAATCATCGTCTGAGTACTGGGTGACATGATCAATCGTGTTGTACACATGCAGTAGGATAATCTCCTGCTTGTCTTGCCCATAGTTTTCAAGGTACCCTGTAAAAATATATCAACATGAAATGATGGCATTATGGGTGTATTCTTTCTATAGTGTGAACTTTTGTTTTCCTTTATTGGTCTTTGACTATAGAGGTCGTATAGGATTATTGTATTTTATTGCATTTCGAATGCGCAAGCAATTCTTACCAAATCCGTTCGAGGTCACACGGTTGTAGAAACAGTCATTAGAACTCTTTTAACGGATAGTTTATTATAGTAATTACAATTAAGCTATCAATTGGTCGAAAGAAACTTAACCATAAGCCAATCAAAGCTCACATTGATTACCAGAGTAAGCTAAAGGTAACCTCTGCCTCAGACCCGTAACCCATGCAGCAGTTTCGATAGCACGAAGTGACTAGGAGTATTTCTTCTCTCTCCCTCCTCTCCCCACTCTCACCCCCCTGTATGGGGTGTGGGATCATCACAAGGTTACCACCATCAGTAAATTCGGCGGTGCCCGTTTCCCACCGCATCTCCATATGGACTACCAAAGGGTACTTCTATGCGAATTATGCGAAAACAAAACTCGATAGGTTGCAAAAGAAGCTGGAACCGTAGCTGATTAGTGTTATAGAATGAATGGGATGAAAATAATTAATATTGTTTGTACCGGATTAGTTAAACAACTGCATGTTTGTTCCTGAGTGAAACAGTACATACTAAGAAATTCAAACTTTAGCTTGGCGGTTTGTTTTCCTATTTCAGACCACGCGATCAGTCTCTGGAGAATTGTTCTTTTATCAGTATCAAAATTATTCATTTAAATACACGCCACTATTTGAAAATTTGAAAGCAAGACTTCTTAAGGGTATCATCACATGGTCTGATATGGGGCAACAAACCGCCAAGCGAAATAGGTCTATTCGGGAACAGCACAATCTCGTCCCAGGCTCTTTCAGGTGTGTAAATCCAAGATGGCGGTCGTCTGACAAGTACGTGACCTAAGGCGAGCTTTGAAGTATTTCTAATCTTAAAAAATGCGCTGCAATGCCACAAAAAACGGTATCTTGTCTGAAAGTGTCTGCTTTGCGACAAAGTAAAAGCAGAGGCGATCGTTATCTGACTTTGTCTTTCAAAGAAAGACGAATTGTTAAGGTTCTAGATTGTTTACATGATTTTATCACGCTGTGAAATCTATTTTTTAAACAGACTTTGAGAACTTTTCCATTGAAATATTACCGTATCTACGATAAAAATCTCTTTCTGAGAACTTGCCAGAAAAAATTGTCCGAGTTTGTAAACAATCTGAAATTTATGCTCTCCCTGCCAAATTCATTCTTATGTTTCAAGAGAGGGGGAAAAAAAAAAAAAACAAAGCAAAAACCAGCTGTTTTCAGCTGCCATTCATCTGTGTACAGCCACATCATTAAGACTAGCACGGGAAACGTAAGTCTGACATTGTATTTTTTATTCCATGTAGGATAACAGAAACTAAAAGAAGCCGTAGATCTTTATAGATTTACGAGTAATAACTGCGTTAAGCGATTACATTTTCGCTCACTTGATTTTAATACTTTCCCGCTGTCAAGCTTCTTTGTCAAATTATAAAGTTAATATATGCTATCATTGGAGAGGTTGGCATGTCACGAATTTTTGAGTTGAGGTCATTCACTTTTAAGTTTGAGTTATGAATATTGAGTTGAGTTTTAAAAATGACTGCGCTCCTTAAATTTCGCTTGCTTTCCTAGTTAATAACTCTGAAGTACACCTAAATTAAATTTAACCACGTTTATTTAGAGACGTGTTGCCGCAGAGATAATATAATCTCACGGCAGAACAAAAGCTTTTAAATTTTGAGCTTTACTTCCAACAAATTGACTTTTTAAGGTATGAAATTTTTCACATGATTCAATTGAAAACAATCCCTAGATTGATAAAATTCTGTTCTTTCATTGGGACATTTATTTCTTGCCTGAGCTAAGCCGTGTTTTCAAAAGAGTAATCCAATTCAGCGAGGAATAATTTATAACATTTAAAGCGGAAGTTTTTACAAATTAACTTGCAGATTCTATATTTCCTTTGAAAATCTAGCAAGAGTGGATTTTAAATTCGTCCAATGAAGCTAGCTAATATAAGGAATCAGAGATGGATTATTGAAAAGAAGTAAGCATAGTGTTAACTATAAATCTGTTATCGACTTCATGACAAGCACAGAAAATTTTCAAATTTAGTGAAAAGGGTCAAAATGCTTCCTGGTGGCTGCGAAACCCAGAATTTGGACATTTATGTTGTCTGCGCCGCTGTCCATCGTTTTTTGACCTCTTTTTCAATCATGCACATAAAAAATAGAACAGCCTCTTGTCTGAAGAAACAATGGCGCCATTCGAAACTACCACCTGGCAAAAAAACTAAAAGACCGCAAAATTTGAACAGCTTAGTTCTGATTATTTCTTTTACAGCAAATCGCTATAATTATGTATATTTTTTGCATTCTTGCCCCCGAGAAATTGTCTTTGGTTTTTAAGTGTTGTTTTTACTTTTAATTTCGAGTGAAATCGTTAAACGGACTCTAGTTTTGACGGAAAGACATGCACGATGCTCACGGTGTTAAACGCTACAGCGAAGTATTCAGCTGCCGTCATATACTTACAGTCAAAAGCTCTCATACAATGTTCCTTGTCGTCAATTGGTACCAATATACGTTTGGTATGAGCCATAGTGTCAGTAGTGAAGTTTAAAAGCGCTAGCTCTACTTCAATTGACAGACCACTATATGTTGTGTATATCGCCAAAGCCGGAAAAATCGTAAAATATTCATGACCGCCGTACAAATCAATAAAACATGACAAAATTGTATTCAAAGTAAACGGCAATATATGACTGGATATGAAAATTTCAACTGTGTTTTCACTATCGCTAATGAACCCCATCACAAAAAATAATAGTCCTCATTTTGTAAGTAAATATTTTTAATGGCGTGATATCGGGGAATTTTGTTCAATTCGCCTGAAGTTACACTAGACTTCAAGACCATTCTCTAGCCAGCTGGACATTCTGTTTAGAAAAGGAATGATATGTCAACGGAAACAAAGCCAAGGGAAACAAAAACTCATTTGCATCAGAATAAAGCGTTGGGAAGACCAGTTGCATTAAATGATTTGATTAGTTCTCAGTTCTCGCTACACCAATGTTTGGTTTTGTTTTGTGATGCCTTTTCGAGAGTGCAGCCGGAGACAGCCGAAATTCAGGCCGTAGGAGCCTGGAAACAACATATGACAGACTAACACTTTTTTTTAAAAGCGTGAATGTAGGCGTCCCCGTGTATACTACGCCACAGAAATTTGAAAACGGCGTTTTTACTCTGAAAACGCATTACTGAAATGTTTTCCGTCCACACTACGTTGAAGGAATTTGAAAACGCAACAATCACCGGTCATTTTGGATTTTTATTTGAGGAAAACTCGCAGGTAAATTATATGATTGTCATGATTTCATAGTTTTCGAAATGCTACGCTTTCAAAATGCTTTCCGTCCACACGAAAACACAAAGACGGCGTTTTCAAATCCTCAAGTTTGAAAAGCGTTTTCGAAAAGCTCCGTTTTCGTGACGGATTAGTGTAGGCGGTAGGCCTAACCGTAGAAATAAAGCTGCGTTTTCAAATTTCTCCGGAGTAGTGTGGATGGGACCAAAGAGTAAAATAATGCTGTACATAATTTAACGACGGCGAGCACATACACAAGATTGTGAGATTTCCTTCAAACTAAGCATGATCGGGAAATCGAATATCCTACTAGAAGATATTTTATTTGAATGATTTAATTAGGAACTTGGTCTCTATGCTTATTATGTCCGCAATCTTTCTTTAATTTGTTTCTTTATCTTAATACTTCCTTGTCAATTTCTGTCAAAGATCAAAGTCTATAAACTATTGAACGGTTCCAATAATTGTAATGCAAAACTGAATTACTTTTTCAGAAATTATAGTTCTCCTTTCTGTTTACTGGGGCCGATAAAATCTCGTGAGTTGGTCTATAGATACTACGGCCATTCATATTGCGCCTACAAAAAGTAAATAAAAAATAAAACAGAACACGATCGGCCCGGTTTTGCTACTTTTGGGATGTTATAGCATAATTAGAGAACTGATGTTTTGAAAATTTTAAATACTCCTTTTTCAATAGAATCAGCTCGCTATTTTGGAAATGTTTGGTATCTGTAGCGTAACTTAGCTGGATTAATTTCTCCAACCAGATATTAGAGACTGTATACGAGTCAGCAGTGGTGGCACCAATCCTTGTTGGGTAATTTTCTATCGAAAGGGTGGTTTATAGCTTCGGGAACAGTCTTTTCTCCATTTATACTCAATTCAATCTCATAAGAGAAAAATGTGATATCCGTCCCCGCAAAATCCGGACCGATGACGGAACTCTACCGAGATCCTTGTATTGTCTCTTGATTGGTTGAACATGTAACTCGCGCGTGAAATCTGTAACCACGCAACCAATGAGAGGAACTATCGGGATCTCATGAAAGTTACGTCACTAGCACGAACGAACACTTTATAAACCAGGACTTGAGCACCACTGGTTCTTAGCTCGTACGTCAGGGCACCGGTGACCTTGTTTGGAAGTCGTGGGTTGAAATCCCAGCAAGTTCACAAGGTCATCTACTTTTCTACTGAGATTAAATTCCATGGGGAATTCACGCCTTAATTTTTAACAATTGACTGCTGTCGGGTTGATTAACCGAGTTTATTTATACAGGTCTCTCAACATACTTCCCAGTTCTATAACCATGGTTGTCATATTCAACGCGAGGATGATTTAATCCCGGCCATTTTTCAGCAGTGGTAGTTATTAAAGTAGAAAAATTCTCACTCTTACTTTTTCGTAAAGGTCCGCATACCCACCAACATGAACATCGCCAGTAACCTAATCTTATGTTAAAAAGTATATGTGTTTTAAGCACGTGTTCTTCGACATAGCTAGAAAGTCTCAAAAACGTTGCACTTAATTTAGAGGCTTTACATTCTCTGTAATATTGCTGTGCTTGCAAGCAAACTGACAGCTAGCTAGCTACTCTAGCTAGCAACTTCGTCTTTCTCTGGAGGCAAGAACGACGCAGAATTAACTTGGTTATTATTCCTTTTCCATTTCGTCGTTAAATCTTTGTTTCCAAGAAATCGTCACTCCCACTTCTGTCACCAGGCGATAAGATAGCAACCGTGCAAGCTGCGTTTCGTCTTCGCTTCGGCAGCTCCACGGGATCATAGCACGGATGTGTCGTGGTCCTGTTTCGTTGGTTATTAATGTCTTCATCTGAATGCTTACAACACGGTCCATTGCCAGAAGCTGGCTTTTTATGAGAGAAAGGAGATCCATTTTGCTTGGAATAGTTTGGTTTCCTGTCTGTTCTGGGAGAAAGTTTATCCTTCGGAGCGTCAATGTACTGCCCGTTATTTACATTCCCGTTTTCGGTTGAAGGTCCGTTTGGAAGGCAGCTGCTTGGCAGTTTTTCACCACCTTGAGGAACCGTGCATAGCAGTGAGTCAGAAAGAGATTTTCGTTTTTTAAGAGGATATTCCAAGGGAGATAACTGACTGGTATCTAACTCCGCAGACGATTTACTACTAGAGTCCAAGGAAGGTCTCTTGAAGTATGTTGAGTTAACAGCCCCATTCACCATAACTCCTCCACTTCCTCCTCCTCCTGGGTTACTTTGCTTTGGTTTAGTACAATTGTTTCCTTCTAGAAACCACTTTGTACGAATATTACCTTTTCCAGGACTTCCGTAGGGAACGAAAGGATCCGTTTCATTTTGCAGTGCCATTCCACCTTGATCATCGCCACTTTGCACAGGCGAATGTGCAGGTACGGCCCCTACGGGTTGCATACCTTGAATAGGTGTTTGATTTCGTGAGGCTGGAATTGCCTCAGGCACTTGGTCGTTGCTGTTTAACTCCGCAGTGCTCTGTTCTGCACCTGAAAACTGCTGTGAATGCTGCTGCAAATCTTCTTCCTCCTTTCCTGTCTCATCAGGGAGGACTCTACGTGGTGTTAGTGTCCCAGATGTTCGACGTGGCCTTCTTCTTGGATTTGCTTGAAAATTTGCACCTTTGTTACCCTCGGCTAGACCTGGGCAGGGAAAAGGAAGGTGTAAATTTCATTTTTTCTCAGCAAGAGTTGATTGAGTCTTGTATAAGATTGCAGGCTCGAAATCTTTCACAAGGAGCATAATTGGCCATTTTTTTTTCTGGCAACTCTAAGAAAAGGGGGTAGCTTCTGCATTACACTGACCGAGATGCTATTCATAAATTGTACAGGATACCGTTAATGTTACATGAACCTCGGTGCCAAAAACCAAGATCCTGAACGCAGCCAATGCTATAATTAATGCGAAAACCTATGCCTTTTTGTATCAACAGTGGTGCTGCCGAACCGTATTAGTACGACGGACAGCCCTGTGTTATGGAAGAAAAAAAAGATTAATTGGGCATTGACGTCTTTGTTAGACCATTGCAAATTACCTGTTGATGGTGGAAGTCTGCTACCACATGATTTAGAGGGGCACTTGTAAACATAATTAATGAAATGAGTTGAAGAGTGTTGCAAAGTTTTGCACGCGCGATGTACATTTTGATATTTCCTAACTGTTCTTTTTGCTATCAATCCTCTGCTGAAAAGTCAAGTGCAAGCTGAAATGAACTATTCAACCGATTGTAATCGGAAAATAACTGGAGAATAAAAGTTTAGACAATACATTCAAAAGATAATGAAAGGTAATTAGTTAAAGGAAAACGATTTAAGGCCATTGGGAATAATTCTTTTTTGTTTCTGGTTGGCACGCCTAGACAATGCATAAGTGGCACGAGTTCAATTTTGCTCGGGAGACATATACAAGGTGAGTTTGATGTAGATTCTCGTACCTTGCTCCGAGTTATTTTCTCAGCTTTTACTTGGTTTTAAATTTAAATCGGTCACAGGGAAAATAAAAGTCCAAAACTATAATTCTTGAGATTTTTGGTTGCCAATACTGCCGACTTAAAAAATTGTTTGAATGCACTTCAGTTACCATATTCCTTCACTGCATTTTCATTTTCTAATGCTTATCAGGGCAACTGCTTTTTCACCCCAGTGTGGTTTCACAATAATAATTTTACAGGAAAAACGAACAGAATTATGAAAGTTGCATTCAGATGACGACATCGTGCAAGTGAGCTATCGATTTAATATTCAGCTTCTTGACATTTTCCTACCTCTTGGGCATAACTGAGGACTTGGCTTAAGTAGGGGAGATGAGACACTCCTCTCCTCATCCTCTCCCGTGAGGAGATCAACATCCGAGTCATGAACAGTTCTGACTGTGGCTCCACGAAGCTCCAATAATGGACTGTGAGGCATCGACGATCGGAGTGATGTACGCTCAGTGACAAAGCTCATTTCTGCATCAAGGTGGTTTGGCACAGCGGTAGACTTTTTCTTTCTACGGGAACTCAGTTCCTGATGTTTTGTCAACAAGCCCGGGACACCCCCAAGCACCAGTCGATGTTGTTTGACTGGCAGCTTGAGCCTGGCTTGCGCATGTGCATAATATAAGCTGAAGTTACTGCCGATGACCGATATGGGCAGAGCGACGATCAGCACGCCACAAACTGCACAAGCTCCTCCGATTATTTTTCCCGGCCACGTTTGCGGGGTGAGATCACCGTATCCCACCGTCGTCATGGTGATAAGGCACCACCAGAAGGATTGTGGGACTGAGTTGAATACCGACTGGTTATCGATCATAATTTCAATGTAGTAGACAATGCTTGAGAACATCACCACTGGTATCAACAGGATAAGAAGAAGGAGAACAAGCTCATGTGAACTGGCCTTCAGCGTGTGAATCATAATCTGCAGTCCGTAAGACAACTTCACGAACCTGGAATGAAAGAATCCATTTACTTCACCATAATCAGTAACTTTATCACAAACATGCAAGTCAAATCAGATATATGGTACATTACCAACAGTACATGACAAAAGGTAGTTCTACATAGAGGATAAAGATTCATCATGATCAGAAAAGCCACAAGCTTTATTTTTTCACAGAATACCGTCGCGAACTTTCGCGCTAATAGATCAGCACACGAAATGACAGAAAGATTGGACATTGAAGAGTTCTCAGTCAGAGAAATTGACCCTGACCTGTGTCAATGTGCATACGCCTTTCGTGAAAGTTGTTTTACTTCAAGTATAACCATGAAATATTGGTGGGAGCAAGACTTTCAGAGTCTTTCGAAGTGCGAAAGTTCGTTTTACGGCCCGCTAAACTTCAAATGTTTGACACCCAATTAGAGCATGTTTCGGCGTCACGTGTTCACGCTTAGATGTAAGCGACGATAGTGCTAGGTCTCTAGTCTCTAAAGATAATGGTGGAGGAGACGATTTTTAACGACACGTTTAACGTTGTGTTTACTGTTGCGATTAAGTCAATGACCAGGGTGTTTCACAAATAAGTTCCAACAAAATTCGTGCATCAGTGCTATAACGTTCTGAATTGTTTTCAAAACTTACTATATGATATTTGGTTCTTTTATGTCTTTAACTGAATAATCGACTAAAGTTTACTTGTAAGTTAAATAATGGTAAATTGAATACGGTTCACTGCGATCTCAATTCCTAGGTATTCTGTTTGAGTGAGGTCTTAGATTCGACCAACCTCGTACCCAGAATCTTACACATATCTTTCTGACAAACACGTGGCTCAGTAGGGTCGTTAATGTTTTCCTTCCGCTCATTTCCATCGTTTTTTAAACCAGTCAAAATCGAGCCTGTAACGGAACTCGCGAGAGTAGCTCGGTTTGTCAAGTTTGCACAGTAAGAAACAAAAACTCGTGGAACGACATGAAAAAATGACGTAGTTCTATGGAGATTCGAGAGGTATCTCTGATTGGACAGAGAGGTAATTATGGGGTATTTCTCTGTCCAATCTCAGGTAAAATTCTGGCCTCCTGGGCGGGGTTGGTCAAAGCCCAGTGAGGCTAAACCAAGGATTAGCGAGATTTTTTTGATTTCAGTTTTGTAATTTTCGGTGAGTTTTTTTGTTTATATTGTTTGTCCTTTAGTTTTGAGCTTAAGTAATCTCAAACAACACAAAACATAATAAGCGAAAATCAGTTTTAGACCAGAAAAATTGAAACTCCAGTTAAGTTTTAATCCGGGGTTAGTGTTAACCGGCATCCGAACAACTTGGCCCTGTAGAGCGAGAGCTGAATTGACCGATTTTCCTTTTAATCGAATCTATATAACAAAATTCTCGATCGTGATTGGTTCTTCGCGCACCTATTTGTCACGTAATCGGCGGTGATCACGTGGGTGTTCAATTACAGGTATCCAATTTCGACTTCTTGTAATTCGCACGTCAGTTACAAGAACTTAAATGACGTCCTTCTTAATGTTTTCTCTAGTTTTTACAGCTTATTAAAAAAAAACTACTGACTTTTGCGCTCAAATGAAGTTCTCAAAAGACTTTTTCAATCTCGAAAGTTGCTATTGATACGATTAATTAGTAATGGACCTTGTATCGTGTAATTCAGGGAGTAATCTTGCGTGCTCGTAATTTTAGATCACTCACGCACTTCCATTACTCGCGCGATAACTCCCTGATTGTACTTCACTTGCTTCAATTACTGTTAGTTATTAACAAAATACCTGAATAATCGCAGCACTCGAATAACCAAGAACATCTTCACTTTGTCGTCATCTGACACTTGTGATACATAGAACGGTAAAATAGATATCAAATCGATCCAGTTCATGGGCCTCTTGAAGAAGAGCAGTTTTGTGGGGCAGAAGACCACCCTCATTAGAAACTCCAGAGTAAAAAAGCTGCTGCAGACAAGTTCTAGAAGGCTTAACCAGTAAGGGCTGCCCATGATAGTTCCTTCTGTGCGAATTCCCGGTAATGTAGAGACACAAAATGCTGCAATTGACAAGCTGATAAAGAAACACGAGAGATATGACACGACCTGTGAATGAAAAGTGAAAAAATGTACATGAAAGATCAAATTATGCAACACGACAGCAGCTTGATCGTTACTACGATGTAAATTTACATTTATGTAGGCATGGCCTTGCAGACTGGCATACCGGTTTTCAATTGAGCCAGTGTTGTAAAATCAAAAACCAAGCCAATTACTTACTTACTTACTTAGACTATTCAGCCAATCTGAAACCGTGGTAAACGCAAAACTAAAACCAAAACCAAAGTTATTGCCTTAATACTTTCAACACTTTTTGACATTTTCGACCCTTTTTTTGAAAACCACTCTATGTTGGAAAACTAAAAGCGCGATTGCTACTTATCAGTGAAATCATTTCCTAACTGACTTGAATATGTGATTCATATCTAAGACAGGAATCCATGTATATGTTTATCGTTTCACATTTTATCAGTTAATTGTAGGTCCACATATCAGCCTCACTGGCTGCCAATCTTTGTAATCTACATTACTAATTAAAATTACGATGACGATGATGAGGATGATGAGAACTATTTGCTATCGAAATCCCTGCAGTTTTCATACGAAGTAACTTTGCGATACATTTGCCCCATTAAATGTTCTCAAGAAGCATTTAAAATGTAAATGAAACTGAAAGTCTTTTCTGGATTTTAGCAACTGGCTATTCATGTTAAGTCCCCGTCGTTGTCCCCCTTCGTGTGATGGAAGTGTACGTTAAGGTCGCGCACTGGCGCGACTGTAGCTCCTGAATGAATTCATTAGCAAAATTTCTTGAAAGAGTGTCATGTTTTTTGTATAATTTTTCCTTTTTCTGCGAAATTTCGTTAATAATATATGACAATTCCATGCTTAAAAATAAGTTACAGACAGTATACTACTACAATACATTACCGGCAAAATAACTCACTTACAGTACGAACTTACGATAAACTACTTACAAAACAATAATTACAATAAAACTTACTTACAATACGTTAATTACAATTAACCACTTACAGGACATCACATACAATAAACCAATTAGTGTATAAATGCATTACTTAGAGTAATCTAATGGTTTATCGTATAAAGCTTTGATTCCTCGAATTTTGAACATCGATTCCTCTAAAAGCGTATCAGGGATACTGGGCGATTACATAGAACTGACATCAAGAATGTTGTGTTACTGGAAGATCATCGTTGATACTTCGATTGTAGCATCAACTGATAAAGACCGGTTATAATGACCCATCAGAATCTCAGTCCTCCAAAGTACTGGAAACTTTTTTGAGCCACCTTAAATTGTAGTTCTGGTACTAAACATTAAGCGAAACAGGTATTGAACTAAATACACGATGCAATTCATACACGAAATGCCATATGTTAGTGTTCGGATTCAGAGTAAGCGAATTTCTGCTGTGTGGTTTGTTTAATTGACGCGCTGTTCCAAACAATCGAAGCATATTTCTGATTGGTCAAGTGCAACTTATTTCGTGTCTGGTTTTGGTTACTCTTTGTGACCCGTACATAAGGTGCCAAGCAGCGAGAACAATAATGATAAGAGCTATGTAGTTATTTGAATTTTGATAATATTGACAAAGATTTTCAGTATAAAGTGTTAGTGATAATTATTGAGATGTTTTTGCAATATCCTCTTCACCAGACGCTACTAAGCACTTAATAATTGGCCCCAAGGGAAACAGTGAGTTTTGTTTTCCCTCGACCCTCAATGTTCCCCTCGGTTTCGTCTGGGGGAAGCAAAACTCACTGTTTCCCGCGGGGCCAGTCATTAAGTGTTTTGTTATATCCCCAACTTAAACATAGGACAAAATTGCGAAGAAAAAATTCCTTGACACCAGCTGGCACACAAATTTGCCGCGGTTTCAACTCGGTGCTCGAACTGATCACGCGGCGAATCGAAAGTACGTTCGCGTTGTTGTTTTCCCAGGGAGTTAGTGAGTTTTGTTCGCCCTAGGGAATTAGTGAGTTTTGTTCGCCATAGGGAATTAGTGAATTTTGAACCATGACACGTGACATGTTCTCTTCCAATCACAAAACGTATTAGAGTTGGAAGGTATAACAAAATGTTTTACACCAACCGTCATACGATAAGTTGTTTACCCGCACCTTATGACGTAAATGCAATGAATAATGTTACTTAGCGAGTGTAACAGGGCGGAGAGCTCTCGACTCCAATATTGCCTTCCCTCACACCTCGGTCTAGGTTTGTCTTTCGCAGCGTTAAAAGTTAAAATAACAAAAACAATAAAAATAAAATCTCCTAGCGAATATAATATTTACTTGCGAAAAAGTTGAAACCTTTAACGAGAAGTGCACTGCTTTTGACAAATCTATAAAACATCTGCCAACATTCGATGTTTCACCATATCGATTTAGCGAATTATTGTTTCACTTAGTGCTGTGACTGGAAATACTATTCCAATGAAATATTACAGCCATTCGTACTCTAAAAAAGTGGGAGCTATGAACTGAGCTAAATTGTTAGGTCATTTTAATTTGGTGTATTTTGGTCTTTTAATGATATTGCATTCATCCAAAGCCGATTGAAAAGCGCAGTTAATGTACTGAGCATCTCGGACAAACGCTGTCGGCGTCACCTCCCGTCCTGGCAATGATGCTAAGGAGAATAGTCTGTTATCGATTGTTTTGAACTCTTCTGTGGCTAATTGCAACTATTCCTCGCACGGAATCGAAGTAAAATCAAAAAGGGACTCAAAAACAATTTTCGCCGAACAGAAATATACCACAAAAGAAAACACACAAGCTGAACAGTGTTAAAAAAGAAAGATAAAAGCAAAAATTGAAAAATCCCATAATAGAAAACCATTCAGTTTAGTCACACTCGAATCCATTTTCTGGCAATTGTTAAAAACACAATCTCGCGAAGATATATCCTTAACAACATAAAATTAAAAAAGAATTCAATTTTCTTCTTTTGGGGTCTTTTCGCGGAAGGAAAATTTACTTTTTCCTAACGCTGTTGTAAGTTTTCGTGTTAAAAAGAAAAAAAAAAAGAAAAAACCAGCAACACGATCAAACGAAAACAATAATTTTCTGAACAGAAAGCACTAAATTTTTGCCAACTTAATAGCCTGGACAAAGGATCGCTTAGCGTTGTGGTTTCAATGAAAATAAACCAACACAATGCAATTAATAGCCTCAATTACTTTTGGTGACGTCGAAGGACACCTGTCTAACCAAGTGCTCTGATTGGTCAATGAAAATGATGCTTCCAAAACATGAATTCATTAGCGATTGTTAATTAGCGGCGACATCCGCCATAGCGCTATGCTTCGTTCGCTTCGCTTTTTGAGCATAGACCCGATTGTCGAAAGATTAATAGCAGATCTAGAGAACGTAGCTCCTTGTTTAATGCTCATTATTTAAAAGTGATTAATGAATTTTTCAGTAGAGTTTATTTTTTAAGTATTTTCGTGTGTATTCATAAAAGCGAAGGAAAAAAGTCCTTATTAATGTTTATATCTCCGCTCCGTGACTTGACTTGGTACTGTTTACACTTATAATCCAGCGCATTCGTTGTTTTATTCTCAAAATTAAACAGAAAAAATTATTTTCAACGTAGGTATCGTGTTCTTGAAAGCGCATCGCACAAAGCAAGCTGATTCCTTGCCAGTTAATATTCAAAATAAATTTCCAAAGGTGCAGGGAATAATATTTATCCATTTCTACCACCTAAATGCATTTTGGCTCGTTCGAGTGTCAGTTATGGCCTTTTCTTTGCTCTAAGGCAAAGCATGTGAATATCTAAACACTAAAGTGATTTATGCTGCTTGTGAATCGGTCATTTTTCTTTTGAAGTATCCTTGTTTGAAATTGACTGCTCAAAATACGGCGTGACGTCCACACTATGCAAAACACAGCCATCAACACGCGTAAACTCAAAATTGAATTAAGAAACAGACGATGGTCATGTAGGAAATTTAATGCTGCTTTCCCTATTTTCATCTAGTCTGCCTTCCCTGAACTGAAAAAGGCTCAATGTTGGGACTGGAACAGGTGAATTCAGTTGATGGGGTGGAAATGAAACAATCTGAGACAAATCTGAGATCTGAAATTGATCTTTGTGGGCTAAATTGTGTGGTGCATGTATCCGGCTCTAGATCAGAATCCGTGGACATAGCCTACGGCAAGCCGGTTTAGCGAAGGAGATACTACTTTTTTTTTTTTATTACCATTTGACTGCGATACAGAAAAACAGGTTTTAATTTAAATTGAATTTGCAATCAGTAACACGTCTCCATTTCTGAGGAGTCTTGGTGATTTTCTTTGTCATAGGGAAACCACTAAACAAATGTTATTTTGCCGCAAAAAGACAACTGCACTGTTTTAACAGATAATAGTTTCCTACCTTCGCTAGCTTCGACGAATGAGGTTCGTCCATAATATTCCAAATTTTTGGTTGTATCCGTTTCCAGAAATTATCTTTCTTTTCATCGATTCCAGATATGTCAGACGAAGAGCGTTCAAGGTCATTTTGTTTGAGGTCCTCAAACCCGGGACCTACAAAAGCTTTCAGATTTTCCTCCGCTTCGCGATGTTTGGTGTAAATAGCCCAACAACACGGCTCCATTTGTTTCTCGTCAATTCCCCAAAAACATAGCTCTTCTTCGAACATCGGCCCGCACATATCTGTTGGATAATGTAGTTTTCCAGTGCGGTAATAGTTTAAAATTTGCGTAAATGCTCCTGGATGGCGATCGTAGAAATACTCCCGTTTGCCTTCGGTCGAATGGTTCTCTGCGATCCAATAAAGTCTTGTGTCCGGAATATTCTTGAGTGTGGACATATGCGTTTCATGGCGAAATCCCCCAACATTTATCCAGATACGCGATTTGTCAAACTGCGACGTTGCTTCAAAATCCATATTGAAAGCACTCTTCTCTTTAACAGTTAGCGGTTTCGCGCGATCTAGATGGAGTACCACAACAAGGGCCGCAGATTTCTAGTCTGTAAATAGACCTGATTTTTTTCCGCGTTGATGTATCCCGGCGACGTTGTCTTCAGTCCTTGACTGCGATCAGTTGATATCTAGTGCGTTTTCGCGCGCACACCCTGTGGGACATAAGATTAAAAACATCACTTTCATGGCGGTTTTATTTGCACTGGACACTGAGAGCAGGTGATATTAAGCTAAGCTCTAGAAAAGATGCTCACGTTGATAATTTCATTAGCAACGAGAGATTTGAAAAGGAAGCTTTAAATTTATCGAACTGCTTCCAAAATCCTTTCGTTACTACGTAACTAGGGCGAAACACCACCTCCGATTTTTTGGACCTATAGTTTCGATTGTGCGTTTTTTTTTTTTTACAGAAAAATCGACAATTCAAATGGATCCGCGACCGCGCAAATATTGGATTGGAGAAATGGTTTTTAGACAATAGATTGTTTACAAATTGCTACTAAAGAATCAAAACCAGTCGAAAACCCGACTGCTCGTATTATCAGGTCCTATAAAGCTCCACGTAAAAGCAAACGTTTGACATTACCCAACCAAAACACACCAAGCGATGGAATAATGAGTGACACAATGACAAAATGTAATCTATTCAGATATGCTTTAGATACCTTTTAGGCCTCTTTCCCTTAAACTTGCCGAAACATCCTTTTCCTGTTGTAGATATAGTTCAGTTTTTGGGAAAAAGCGGTGGGAGCAGCGCGTCCGCCCTCTACAGAAGTAAACTAAGGGCTTAAAAATGTCTTGCTTTGAGACATCTGCGAACCAAAAGTTTAAATATCCGAAAATCTCTTCGGCTTAGAGCTGCATAAACATTAATGTGTTTCCAACTGTGCTAATTGAGTGGCACGCTTGGAAGCAAATGTTACGGCCATTGAGTTTATCCACTAAAACCTCGTAATGGCCTACCGTATTTTACCGAATATTTTAAAGTGGCTATTAGCCTGCATGCACTATGTAAAATAGTTCTTTTTATACACTAACTAGTTTTCTTCGATTATGTACCAAAAAACGCAGAGGGAAATTAATTAGATATATTCATTCCTTTATAAAACTGCACACACTGACGTAAATTGTGTTGGGAAGGAACTCAAAACAACAAAGAACTGGATGAATAAGGTTAACAGGAATATGAAAAGACTTTACCATGAATTGGAAATTCACCATTAATTAAGGAACAGCTAAAGGTAAATGTGTAGTTTCGACAGTGGAAACAGCGTCATTAAAAACGAAGGCGAGACTTTTCAATTACACAGCGCATGGACTTTACTAAAGATGAAGAGAAACCTAGACTTAAACACAACCACATCAGAGAAACAAAATCCAGTAATTTGATAATTTAAAGTTTATGGATTAAAATAAACCATTAGCTGAAGCTAGGAAGGAAATATAAGCTGATAGAAAGAAAAAAAAGATGAACTTGAACTTTCGGGACCAAAGTTTAAAAAAAATTGTCAATCATGATACAGAAAACACTTTTCCTGCTCGTTGTAAGTAGGAGGAAATTAAAAACTATCTTAAAAAGCTAGCGAGCACGTTCTCTGAATAAAAATGGCTCTGTTTATCTCATGCCTGGAGAGAAATGACCATCTAATTGATTTTAAAAACGAGATCATGTATTCAACGAATTTTTTAAACGTTTTAGGGCGATCAGACAGATATCTCGAGATACCGATCCAATATTTTTGTGTATCTGTTTTATGGAAATTATTAATCGGTCTTAAGCGGATGGTTTAAACAAAATAATAAAAAAAAATATCAAGGATTATTCACCAGGTTTCAGTATTTATCTCACATGTACATTACCTTCGAATCTAGTATCTGTACGAGTCCCGGAAAAATATACTCACTTTCATTCAGTGATATCTCTTCAACGACCTCCACGCACAACCAGAATTCAAAAGGGTTCTGTTGTTACTTTGTACTTTATCTAAGCTATTCAATATGCTTGTATTTGCTATTCACTGTTTTGATAAAAAAGCTTCAACGTGCTAGATAAATCAATGTTACGTGCCCTCATTATTCAAAGTTCAAATGTTCTCGAGGGGAAGTTGGTGACGTGAAATGTTTGGATGGTGTTTTCTTTTAGAGATTTCTAGACCTTTTCGTTTATCTTTCCACGAACATTTTCTATTGGCGGTCTAAAGCCTTTAAACCCTTTGCTGTAACATTGTTTAGTTTTTAGGCTTCCTGGAAGGGTTAAATTGATCATAATAATATCAATCACCTATTATTTTGCCAATGCTGGGAAATAATTTGATTGGTCAGTTCACTGCTCTGATGAAATCATGCTTCGTTGTGCACGTATAACATTACAGCAAACGGGAAACGTTTTATGCGTCTAATGCCATGTCAAACCTTAATTTGCCATTGGAGAATTCACCTTGGCGAAGAAACCACGGAGTTTAGCAAAGAAAAATAATACACTTACTTAATCTACTCAAGACGATAGCCATAAATTGAGAGGAAAAAGGGATTTGGCCGATTTCTTTCGCAATCACACTAAACGAAACAGTACACTTTTTCACTATGGGGAAACAATATTGTGGTCAAAGTTATGATTCGTTTCCTATTTGTTTTAGTACTTTATCTCCTTGCAGAAGGCCCTTCGTAAATTGTTATGATTTTCGTATTTCACTGCTAAAACGTTGTGTCAATGAAAAAACAACTCGCTGACACGAAACTTGCTAACTCGCTCATTAATCCCCCCATAAATGCTAGAAGTCGAATTTAGGGATGTTGTAATTATACTTTCATAATTTTCCTTGTAATTTTCCCTGTACGTAAGAAAACAGCGAACGACACTAAAGAATATCAACTGATAGAGGCAGTACTAATTAATTAAATTTTGAATTAATTTTAAGAGTTTGTCGTACAAAGGCGCCGGCTAGTTAGCATGGTTTAGAGACATACATATTTAAATACATTACCTTTCTACGTTTGAGTGTTTTTTTTCTTCGACGTAAAAGCAATCAAATGTGGACTAACTTAAATTTATAAAAAGCGGTGCTTGGGACTAAAGTGTAATCTTGTTTGGTAGACAGAGCTCAATTATTAAAAGAAACTTGACAATTTTTGTGTCAGACAGGTTATGTATCTGCCTAATGCCCGCATTTTACACATTTGTAGCCACCAGAAGGAATATAACGCAGACCTTTGTTATAAATATGTGACGATTCATAGCAACAAAAGACAAGATACATGTATGTTTCGACAAACCCCTCTCCTGCCGGTTCCAAGAAACCTTTTAACAGCCTTAAAAAGTTTCGGATGTGTTTCTATCCATCTTAAGTTGTTCATGACAAGTTGAATTTGAATGTGGTCTTTTATAAGACTAGATATAGTGGAATAAAAATAAGCAATAACTTATGTGGATGCTAACCAGTACAACAAATGTAGAAAAAACACCAATAAATGAAGAGAATTAATATAGCAAATAATTATATATCTAAAGCGTTTAACTTACAATTTACACTGTTGAACCTTAACAAATAAAACAATGGTGCTTGAAAAATCGTAAACGTACGTTAGTTCAGCTCGCCTTTTAAAACGTAAATTTTGTTTTATGCAACTTAATTATAATTTCTGAAATCACCTTTTACTATTGTATGGTGAGGTTTAAAAACACAAGGGATTCAGTTCTCAACTTTTATACACTTTTATTTTGAAATAACTTTAAACTTTTATCTGACTTTCATATTCTCCTGTTACATTTCCGCGTTGTCTTCTTCTATAAATTTATTTAACCAGATAATTACAAATCATCTTTCTCCTGGCTTCGATTGTATTCCACTTGCTGTAATCAACAGCCACTTTGTTCAAAAAAAAAAAGGAAAAAAAAAAAAAAAAACAGTACATGTTTTTGGCACCGAAATGATTTTTAAAGGTAATCCACTTAGGGAAAGACGCTTGCCGCTCTATTCCTAAATGAAAACTGCAGTGGATGTTGGCAAAAGACCTATTAAGTGGCTTTTTGAGGGATAGCGGTTAAGCTGTTTTCACGTTTGAAAAGTGTAGATAATCCTTTTAAAAGGTTCAGAAATCTATTTTTAGCATCTATTGCAATTGACAGAAGGTTAAGAGCTGTTTACCCAAGGAGGTTTACACGAAATCTTGAAAATAAACCCTTCGAAACCCTTCAGGCATGTAACACAATCTATTATGTAGACAGGAGTGTTTTACTGAAAATTAAAACACTTGTTGAATCCATGAGTAAGTACATATGGGACCCAAGTGGTGTATTTTCCGTATTTCACTATTGCGAGTGACATATCGACAAATGACGTCACGATTCCCACCGTTGCAAACTTTGTTGAATGAACTTAGTTTGTTGTACGAAATAATGGCGACTGCTTGTAATTTTTTTTTTGTTGAGTGACGACGAAGTAATTGTGTTTTCTCAACAGATGAAGACGCGAAAACCGAAAACAGCGAAAAACGACGTAAACGTTTTCAGGAAACTCCTTGAAACTTGACAAGAAAACAAAAATTCTTGGCCGTTTTCATGCGACCTAGTCATATTCCAAAATTAAAAATTACCTTTTTTTCGGAGGTTTTAGTTTTTTTATTAGATATAAGACCCTTTAGGACCTTGACGTTTTACAACGTTTTAGTTCGACACGGTTCTTCAGTTTGTAATAGAGCACGTTTGAATTTCCAAGCTTTTGCGTTGCGTGACATTAAATGGTGGCCCGAGAAGGCTTTCACGTAGGTCAAAAGATGAGTTATCGCTTTATTTTTTGCTAACTGAACATTACTTTTACTAGAAGAAGTATTAATTTCAGCGTGTCGGAGCTCTGGAGAAATGACTTCATTTCAATAGCAAAACTCAATGACAGATGTTCCTGTTACTTTACAGCCGCCACATTTGTGCCCCTCCATACTTGTGTCTTCATACAAAGCTCTATAAATTTGGCCGGAACACTTTTCCGAAGAACGCGCGAAAGAAAATCAGCAGAGACCTAAGTCTTGGCGATGTTTTTTATATATGAATCATCTATCATATCCAAGATTCTTGACTTTATTCATTGAATGGTTACGAGATTTAGTTTTGATCACGTGACCGTTGAAAACCAACAATATCGGAGATATTATGCCCCTGGAACGGCAGGCAACCATCAAATACGTCATGCTTTGTCTGTGAATTTGAAAGACGGATAGGATGTGATGTATTTTTATTCTCCATATAACAAAAGAACATAACACGTTAGTACGTAGACACGATTTTATGTTCGTGCGGCAAGATTTAGCGGCTTAGCTGTAAAATCATGAAATTTCACTATATTGATTTTCCAGACAACGGCAGTGTTTGATTTGCAAATGACAACAAAAAGACCTATTTTCACTCGTTTGCTAAAAATTACATCTAAACATGTAGTTAAGGGACTAGTTTGTATAATTTTCTTATTGGTACGTTGCATAAACAGAAATTCAGGATAAAAAAGCTCAGGTAAATCACTTTTAAGTAGGTTTTCAATTAAAAGCGAAAACCTACTTATCGGCGTTAAAGACCCGCGTTCAGAACTCCAAACGTGACCGCAGAGCTCGGTCACGTGACCTCTGGCTGTTTGCCGTTTCAGGTTTCTGCTAAAAACCGTGGTGCTAAATGTCACTATTATTGTTCTTCCCATTCGAACATAAAAATCATATCTTCTCGCTACCGTGTAATATCCTCTTTATCTTCTCCAAAGATTTCTACTTATTGATGATGTTTGCGGCGTATTATAGTGAGAGATTTACTGATGCTACAATTTCTCTTTAGCGTACAGTGAGACAAATTCCACCTAAAGACTTACAAATGTACGGCAACGTTTGCCCTGTTATAGATCATAAACTGCGTCATAAACTTGTCGAAGTAGCTTTGGATTATAGATTCATGTCTACTTTGATAATGTTGAGACGAAATTACTCAGCAAAAGTACGAGCGCATTATAAAAGGACGCTAATTGTTTAAAACGATAAAAGCAGCAAAAGAAAACTGTTACTTTGAATTCTTAATTTTGTTTTTTCAAAACCAAACTAAAACGGAGTGTAGACGACAGACGGGCAAGACTCATTTAACGAAACCTCGTACCGAGAATCACAGCGGTATAAACCGCAAATTACTTACGTAAAATGCTGCAAGTATATTTCAGAAACAAAATAATACCTTTATTCCAAGGGGTCAGCTTTAAGAAACCAAATGTACCATCCCTCATTTCGGTCAAAATAGAAAAATAGAACGCAGAAAATAACGTCGAGAAAATAGAAAATAACAAAAACCGATAAACAAAGGCGAGGTTTAAGAAGCCGGGGGATTTTCTCATTTGGTGCCTTATTGACTTGACCATTAGACTGACAACGGCAATCTACGCTTCGGCAACATATTAGTCCTGTGTGACATTGGTATAATATGTATATTATCATATAAGATGTCTCGACAAAACACCAACAGTGGTTCGATCAAATTCGCCTTGTATGTCAGAAGAGGTACATACACAAAAGTGCTCGATTGAAAAGTTGTATTTATTATCTACCATTGGTTAATAGACATTGTTTTATTTTTCGCTTTTTTCGCATTTGAGACATCATAATATTTTAGAGTAAGAAAGAAATGAGACCACTTTCAGTAATGTTGCTTTGTGAAATATTCATTCATTTTTGTCTGGCGGAAAATTATGTAAAATAGCCATGATAATTAATAGCTATGCAACACTTGTAAATTTATATATTACTCCTGGTTATAATTACGGCTCATGCGATACAAACTAAATATACTTCACAGTAATTTTCCTTCGGGCTTTAGCGTTTCTGTAAGCAAAAAACATTTTTTTTGTGCCAACTAAAGGATCACAATTTTAACAAGCTAGGTTCTTTCGAAATACTGAAAGCCATCTGATATTTTGGTATAAATTTTGGATCCATCTGCCAACTCATTAAAATTTGGAAGGTATAATTAACACTGGAAATAAAATAGATTTAAACTGTTAACGTTTAGTTCCAGAAGCCATTTACGATTTCTCAGTTTTCTTTCTATACTTTCTCATTTTAGTAATAAGTCTTAATACAAAGACGGAGCTGAAATTTAACACCACCCTTATACGCCAGAAGTTCCCTAATGGCTTTACTTCAAACTGTTTAAGCTATTTTACATTACTAATAATAATAATCTTATTCCCTGATGTTTTGTATACTAGCGTTTTTATAAATATATGAAAAAAATTTCAATCTTGCGTGTGTGATCTTTAGTAAACGACTACTCAATAATATGGTGAACTGAAAATTTTGACCAAAATTGTGCACCGTTGTTTTCATGATACTCGAGCTGTTAGTTTTTGCACTAGTAACGCAAACAATATTTGAAAACTCCTAATATTAAACGACTTGAGTTTCGCAATTTGCTGAGGAGATGAAGAAAGCTTTCTTTTTCTCTAAATTATGAACTCTTGGCCTTCTACGAGGTTCGATTGTTTTCATCTAAATAAATACATACATATTTTTCAAATAGAACGAAATTATGCTTTTCATAATTCGTCCAGCATGTTTTCATAAATATTTCAATCGAAGAACGAAAATTGGTCTGGAAGCGATTACAGTCAAATCACGAAAAAGAAGAATTAGCGACTTACTCACCATTTGGCCGCTTTTCAGGCTTTCTTAGTATCCCTCTATTTTCCAGAATATTGCTAAATAATAACAATCAGCTTGCGGTATAACATTTACGGTAAACGTTGGTAACTCTTGCAATGGGAATTATCAGCTTGCGATTCTTTCAGCATTGCAGTCTTTCTCATAGTGACATGGGGGCTGGCTAAACTGACGGGAACTTGTCAAGGTGATTTGAATTTGAATAGCAGCCCTCTACTCTGCTAATTGATCGTCAATATTCTGACAGTTAATTCCTGGTGCGAACTTTAATATGTCCCTGGAGTCCGTATTGTATTCTCAACACAATGTGCAATAGCAATGACAGAAACAAACCGCATTGTGAGACGACATTAAGTGTTCATTTTGGAAAAAGGACTATGATGTAGAAAATTAACAGAATCGAAGGTTGCTTTATAATTTATGCATTTATCGTGAAAGGGACAGAATACAGTTGCAGTTTATGGTAAAGGGACAAAATTCAGTTGCAGTTTATGGTAATATTATGCAAAAGATTAGATGAAGATTCTTTGAAACTGCAAGGTTTCGGAAGATGTATTGTTCACGCGACATTTCTTTAATGAAGCGGGTTTGATTGCCCTTCGGATGGGCTGATAAGAGATGGACAAATTTTAGTGAAAGCAATACTGACATTCCAAAGCCGTGTTAATTACCCCCAGGATGTGTTTAAACACAGGACTCAGCAAGAGACAGATGTCGATAAATTTTTTAATTACTTTCTGCTGCCAAGGAACATTTAAAGTAATTTTATTGTGTTTATTTTCACTGATGCTCTAGCGCCAAACGTTGCGAATATCATCATTTCGTCTTTTTAACACGGAACGAATTTAGTGAGGTACGATATTCTCCCTGTACGGTACTGCGGTGAAAAATGAAATTAAAACCTTCATTTTTTTTACAATTTGAATTGAAATTTAAAAAAAATTAGCTTGTGTCCTGAAACATAAAAGATCGGTTGTGAGGTATTGAATACATTCGGTGTTTTTTTACTTTTCTAAGGCATAGAAATGTTACACGTTCCGAAACTGCTCATACTGCGGTGATCAGTTGGTTTTTATTTTGATTTGGAATGAGAAACTACTAGGTTTTAGAGTGTGAAACAATTGTACCTTTATTTAATGCTTTTAAAGGCTCTGTATAAAAGGGATGTGAATAATAATATGTCTTTTAGAAAAACCTTTAAAGGATATTCCATTATTGTTTGTATTCTTAATTTCTGGAGAGCTCTTTCTCTTTTGCGCTGTCAGAAATCGAACCCAGGGTTCGATTATTAAACATTACGTAAAGTTTCGTGACTATTGTTAGCCTGCGTAAAGACTGCTTCCTTTGTATCATACGGATTTAAACAAAATAGTCTGTACGCAAGCTAACTGTTGTCGGTATTTTGTCGAAATGTTTGTCACGGCAAGACCTCCATAAGTTGAAAACTTGTTAATACCTAAAAAACGTTTATTTTGGTAAAAGAAAGAATAATGTCTAGATACCACTATTCCGGGCCTCTCCCCCATTCAAAGTAGTTAAACATAGCAGTGAGGTTATGAAAGATAGATAACTTAATAAAATTGCAACTGCCAAAAAATCTTAAGGCTGGTTTCAACTAGCAGACGAGCAGAAGCAGAAGTAGAAGCAGATGTAAGCGGAAGAGTAATCATAAGCAAGTGGGGACTCAAGAACATAAGCATAATGACATAACCAAGAGCCGAATAAACAGGAGTCTCGATACCAGCTCATTCTCGCCAAAAAGGTGTTGCCCTGGAGACGAGAATGGATTCTAGCCTACCTCGATAGTTAAAAAAAATATGACGGAGTCTGCCATGCTGTCTAATATTTTCGAAGGCGCCTGGATCAAAGCGAGTTTGATTGGTTGACTGCCTTGGATTTATGCTTATTCTTATTTCAACCGCGTTCTTGTTGCAACATAGAAACAATAAATGAGCTTCAGAAGAAAAGGAACATGTTCGCACCTCTTGCGCTTATGCTTATGGTGGTTTTCTGGTGTCTCCACTGGCTTACATACGCATACTTATGCTAATGCGCGTCTTAAATGCCGCATGGTCTGGGAAAGACATGGGAATAGGCCTGTTCTGGTAAAAGTTCTATGTTCTTCTTCCAGTCGATAACAAAAATCTTGGTTTCATGGTTTGGACTCTGGTCTGTTAAAACTTCCTTATCCTCGCAGCCTTATATAATGAATTAACTTTTTAAATACACATTAGATTTCGATGAGGCTGACCAAAGTGCACACATCTACCTTGGGCTATCTTCTTCTTTTAAAAGTTATTAGGCATCTGAAGTGGATGCGAAAATTAAATACATCAGCTGGGTTTAAAGGCCAGACGAAGAAATCTTATATTGTTCCATTGTCCACAGATGATTTGTAGGCATTTTCACTGCCTAGCTTTGGAAACCCAAATAATAGGTAAATTATATTTCGCAATAATTATAGCTTGAAATAAAAACCTTTTAACATTGTGTTTATCGCAGCGTTTTATTAAGTGCTTTGTTTCCCCATTCTTTAAATGAATCAAAACACCAATTTTCATTGGTTTGCTAGATAATTCCTCGAAAGGCTTGCGTAAACAACGTAGCATGCAAATTGTTTTCCAATTTTCAGAGTCGCTGGCAATTAAAACGTAATAGTTTTTTGAACCTTCTAGAGTTTTTGATATATCAGACTGTCTTATACAAATGGCAGATGTAATTTTTAATTTACACAAAGTTCCGACATTTTAATATCTTTGAACTTCAATTAAATTCTCGATCAGGATTCACATATTGATTGTACTAGAAGAATGACACATTTGGTGTTTCCATTATAAAAAAGAATATTTTATCTAAAAATTTAGCTTTTCCTCTTTATTGAAAGTGTTTAGAAATGGATACATCAACTGAGACGATATCCAACTTACAGTTGGAAGAAATGTTGTTCTTGCCTGCAGCTGATAGTAACATAAATTTCAACAGCAAAAATTGCTTGCAATTTACTAAGTTATTAATAAAGTGTATTATCGTTTGTCTCACGATGTAGTCACTTGAGATGTAGATCGCGACGTTTCGACTGCTTACTGCTAGTCTTCTGCAGGCGATAAGGTCGACTGATTGCACGGTACCGTGCCGATACCGTGCAATCAGTCGACCTTATCGCCTGAAGAAGACTAGCAGTAAGCAGTCGAAACGTCGCGATCTACATCTCAAGTGACTACATCGTGAGACAAACGATAATACACTTTATTATTGCATCTACCACGATGAATAACAACAACCTTTTCCTCGACATTACTAAGTTATTGTTGTTTTCCCTTATGACCCAAATTTTGGCTGCAGATTTAAATCAAACATCGACTTTCGGCACGGTAAAACGTAAAATTTTACCAATGAAAAGCTATGAAGAGCTTTTTCCAAATGTAAACAATGACACGGTCTCTTTGAAGAACATGAATCAATCGGTCGACGCTCTTGAGGGAAGTGTCCTGAGAAAATTACACTCGAGTGTTGACTTCAGGCGGTTCGAGGCTTAAAGATTTTGAGTTTTAATTCCTAGTTATCAAAAACTAAGGATTCAGTTGGTGTTGTTTAGATGAGCAAAAAAACTTTGAACTTTGATGATAATTTATTGGTGTTCGCTGGTTTGATTCTATTTTCAAACAGACCTTTTGCTCCCGTTACGAGACAAAAAGATAAAATTAAAAGAAAGTACATATGCTTCACGCATTTCAATCTCAAAGTGACCATTGCAAATCAGTACCAAATTTCGAGCATCTCACAATCGTTGCAATTTGGTTATTGCTCAAATTGAATTCCGAGTACCACGAATTGATAAACAGGGAGCATTGTCGTGTCTGTCCAATGGTTTTAGCCAGATTATCTCGCCCTTGTATTGCAATGTTATTGCACGGCAGATATGGGAAGTCATAGTCTACCTGATTCCAATTAACATATATTTTTCTACATTCAATCCTGGAAATAAATATAGTATTAAGTGACTTTCAGAGCAGTAAACTATTCTATCGTGTTTCCTTACCTTACTTGAAAGCCTTGAGGTCTTTCAACCAAGAACACAGTATAGTGAATGTGAGTATTGATTATTTATCGTTTTGGATCCCATTTTGCTGAGGTGCAAAAATTCATCAACACATTATGTATGCTGTATTTGGGTGCAATTGCAGTAGAAAATATAACCTTCATTCATTTGCATATGTATTCGAGGAAATAATTTAGCTTGTCAGTCCTCAGAAGAGACATTTAAATGTCAACAAAGCCCGGGAAGTGGATAGACACAAGAGTGTAGAAAACCAAATATTAAAAACGTCAAATAATGACCGACTATCCGAATGGGCCGACGATTACGAATTTTGAGGCAGGTTTTGTTAACACACAGCTGCCATAATAGACTTTAACGATGATTAAAATGAAAGTTTAAGACGATTTAAAAAGTGTGAACAATTTGATGGATTAAAGACTTGCCAGAGACATATTAGTTTATAATTTGATTAGAAATTAACATATTAAAAATTATTATTATTGTCAAAAATTTAAAGGAAGTTTATTACAGAGTGAAGAAAAGTAATTGAAAATGAGGTTCAATGATGCTCAATGGTTAGGTGCTTTCTTTTATTGACTTTTTCCAAATAGTCCTCATGCGCGTCTAAATTTAATTTGTCTAGAACCCTTCCTGTGCTTTCTATCGAAAACTCAGCGGGAAGGTGAGAATTAAAATGAAAGGAATGACAGTTCAATAAGATGGAAATGTGTCTAAAAAGCCACTAGCATGCAAAGATGTATTTGTTGTCTTCAGGGAGTAACTATGACTTTCAATTTAATCGATGTGAAAAGCTTCCTTCCTATAACGCCCCAGTGAAAAGAGAGCAAGCTTGAGAGGACGTCTTCAAAACAAAATAGGAACTTCTAGGGGAAAAAAATAACTTAAACGTTCTGTGCCTTTCAAGTTATACCGATCTCCAACTGTCTGAATCGAATCTCCAGTTTTTGCAGAATTACGCCACGTTATACCATACAGAAAACTAAGGGCCTGCTTTAATACAGTGACAAATATTAGGTCCACTTAACGGCGATTCCATTTTCACAACGTTTAAGTCAATAACAATAACAGAACAATTTGTAAAGGCTTTTAACATGTTTTAGCGTTTTAATGGCCGCTGAATTTGTGTTTGAACAAGCACAAACACTACAAACACTATCAAAAGCTTCACTGTGTTCGTTGTGTGGAGAATTCTACAAAGTACTTAGCTGAAAGAAGCGAAGGTGCAAACAACCGATTAATTTAAAAAAATTAAAAAAAAAAGAAAAATCAGAACAAAAAAAAGAGTAAAGGTAGTGTGACACTCAAAACAGGCAATAACACTCCTGTAAAACCCTCTGCGAAACTATGGATTGCATCGAATATTCACAGAATACAAGCCCATACAGTTTGAGTCTTTCGATATCAGAAAAATGCGAAAGTAACATGGAACACTTGCAGGATAAATATTATATTTTTACAAAATTATAGTAGATACCAATAGATAATAATAATAATAATAATAATAATAATAAATAATGGGAAAATAATTCCCCAATGGTTAGAAATCGGTATTTATATGTGAGATCTATACCGTCTTGATACTTTTAGTCATTTGTCTTAAGTTCTTCTATATGTATTAAGCCCATTTTGTTAGGTTTACCAGGGCTGTATTATACACGCGAAGCTAGTAACAGGCAAGGCGAGGCACTTACGTATGCCTCTGTCATTATTTTTATTATTATTATTATTATTATTATTATTATTACTATTATTATTATTATTATTATTATTAAGTATCAGTATCTGAAGGAAAATACTGTTTTGCCAATTAGAGATATGAATTTTGATTTAAACAAGAGTGAGTTCCGAGACGCTGCGAAACTCAGGTACGACTGGGAAGTTCCTGATACTCCCTCTGTTTGTGTTTGCGGGGACATATTCAATGTGGATCACGCTATGATATGTAAAAGAGGCGGATTTATCATCCAACGCCATAATGAACTAAGGGATTTGGAGGCGGAACTGCTTAGCATGGTATGTAATGGTGTCGAAACCGAACCAGTTTTGCAAGACATCACAGGAGAAGAGTTGAATAGGGGAGCCAACACCGCCCCTGATGCGCGGCTGGATATAGTTGCTAGGGGATTCTGGGAGAGGCAGAGGTCGGCTTTTTTTGATGTCAGAGTATGCCATCCGAATACAGACTCCTATAGAGATTTGGATCCAGACCAGATATTCAGGCAGCACGAAACAGAGAAGAAGCGCCAGTATGCCAGCCGTGTGTTAGAAGTAGAGCAAGCTACATTCACGCCATTAGTTTTTAGCACGACGGGTGAAATGGCAGTGGAATGTAATCGATACCATAGTAGACTTGCTGAGTTAGTTGCTACAAAGAAGGGCGAAAGTTATGCGACTACAATGTCATGGATTAGGGCAAGAGTATCTTTTGCGCTGCTGAGATCAGCATTACTTTGTTTAAGAGGCTCGCGAGCTCCTAGGAGAGTGCACTTAGAACTGTCGGACATTGATTTAGATATCGAAAAAGGACATGCAAATATTCGTTAAGGCAATTGAGAATGCTATTTCTGGGGAACTTTAGCCGAAGCCACGAACACTGAGCCAAGACGTGGACCTGCATATAGCTACAGTTTTTTTTAAAGTAGAGTTTTTGCCATTTAAATGTGTAGAGTGTTTTTTACTATTCTTATTTAAATTTTTTCGACAGATGACAATAGACAAATTTATAAGGGTTGTAAAGATTAAGTGTAATTTGTAATTCGTTTGTAAGTTAGTATTTCCCTGACATATATATTGTCCTGAGAATTTTTACAGTTGTAATTTTTTATAAGCCACTAATAAACATTATTATATAAAAATTTTTAATATTATTATTATTATTATTATTATTACAGAGTATAATTATGTGGGTAGGCTATTGAAATTTTTACAGAAATTATTTTAGGGAAAATAATAATTTTAGGGAGCATAAGCATAAGCACAAGTGAAAACAGCCGCGACATAAACATAAGCATAAGCTGAAACATAAGAAGAACGAACCCACTTATTTGTCTTGTGCTGTTTTCACTAGTAACGTGCTCGACATAAGCATAAGCATAAGGACAAGAAAAACGAACAGTTCTGTTTTTCTTGTGCTTATGCTCATACAGTCTTTCTCCTGAGTCTTAAAACATTATATCCAAGATTGTGGGTGTGTTTTATTTTTAGCTCACTCGGATTCAACCTACTAAACAGGTTAATCTCAAATCGATGTTTCGTTGTCAGTATGTTTATCAGGTTTCTTTGGCATGTCTATAAATAGAAGAGGACGTTCTCTGCTAGGTTCTCTTCTAGGGTTGTCAAGTGCAGGTGGACTATCACCTAATTCGCTAACAAGTGTTTCTCGTTCGTCCAGTTCACGTTTATTTTCTGGATCACTGCCGTCATCTGACAGGGTTGTTTTCCAGTGAGGAACAAGTTCAAGTTGGACCGGCGAGACTCCATTAAACGGAAGTTCTCTGCTCCAAGATGGCAAACTTTCCATACTCACCTGCACTCCTTCGTCTACGCCTGGAATGTATATTGTGTACATTGAATTATTGCGGCTAGACTCTTGTGCAATCCCTCTGGTGTCCGAACAACAACATACCTCCATTGAGGAACTTTTATGGTTTTCATTTCCATATAAGCTGTTTGTTTCTCTTGGCAAAGAGCAGCGTTCACAGAGATCTGAACTCTGTGATTGTGTTTTTCGCGGCGGAGCTGTAGGGAATGGCTTATGCGTACTTGTTGGAACGCTGAAGGAACGCATACGAGACGATTTGACGTTTTCCGCTATCCAAAGGGGTAGACGATCCTTCGAAGAAAGCCGTGTGACACCTGGAACAGTCAAACTGTTCCTGGAACTGTCATTTATGCTAGAATTTGGCTTGGAAGCTTGCGGCTGATTATTGGAACAATCATTTTCTTCCGATTCGTCCTTTTCAGGGAGATCTCCAAGTTTTAAAATGACCCTTTCATTGCGGCTAAATTTTCGTTCTCTGGTGGGTCTTGTGGTAGTTGCCGATGTTCTTGCATCATTGTTTTGACCGTTGTCAGACGTAGTGGATGGAAGACTCCAAGTTCTGGTGTTGTAGTTTGCTTCGCAAGCATTCTGTTTTGGATAGCTATTTTGCCTGGGTGAATTACTATTACGCATGCTCGTTATTAGGTTTTCTTCTTCTCCGGTTTCAAGACCAACTTGGCTGCGCATGCGTAGTCCCCTGCGCCGGACCCCTGAAAAATTACCCCGATTGGAAAAATCTGAGGTGATAGAACTCAACAACACTTTATTCCTTTTTCTTGGAAGTTTAAGCCTCGCTTGAGCGTGCGCATAATAAAGATTAAAGTTACTTCCAATGATGGAAATGGGAAGAGCTACTACGAGAAGGCCACAGATTGCGCATACTCCACCAATGATCTTTCCTACCCAGGTTTTTGGAGTCATGTCACCATAGCCGACGGTCGTCATAGTGATGAGCGACCACCAAAACGATTCAGGAATGGAGCGAAACTTTGTGTCGGGGCCATCCATGGTTCGCTCGATGTAGTAAATTATGGAAGAGAAAAGAATCACAGGTATTAAAAGAATTAACAACAGCAAGCCGAGTTCATAAGAGCTGGCTTTTAAGGTGTGCAGCAATATTTGTAGGCCGTAGAGTAAGCGGAAGAAACGGAAGAGCCGTAGAAGGCGGATCATGAGCAGTGCGTCAGCAATCGGAGAACCGCCATCGGGATCGAGGATCCGAAGATAAAACGGCATCACCGACAGGATATCGATCCAGTTCGACACCATTCGGAAGAAGACACGCCTTCTGGGACAAAAGATTATCCGTAGCAACAATTCAAATGTAAACCAAATACCGCAGAAGAAATCGATCGTGTTAAGGATCGTGTCTGTGGTAGCGTCTCTAGCAGGGGCCGAAGAACCTTCGGCAGCTCGGTAGCCCTCGGAGAACTGCGGAAGAGTCAAAGCACACGATGTGCCCACGGACAGCAGGATCAAGGCCACGGAAATTATCGAGAATACCTGTATGAGAAATTAAAACACAGGTATTAAATAGTAAAATTGTGTCAATTAATGAGCCCTGAGCTTAGTTTTGTCAAGAGCTAGCCGGTAGAAGTTATTTCGAATTCCAGGCGGGTGTTCACCATATATATATAAAAACAACAACAACAACAGCGTTGGCTAGTGTTATGAATAAGATTGAGAGACATTGTATCAGGTGCATACAAGAATACCTCAGTCATGGTGTATTCTATTTCTTATAGCATAACGACATGAAACACTACACAAGTCCTCAAGTGAACGTTTAAAGTTCTGACCATATGGAAACGACATGTAGCACTTGATTTGTTGTTTTTTGGTCGTAAGAACCAGAGCCGTATTTTCATCGCACTGCGCGCTTTTATTTGTGTATAGATGGCATTGTTTCCTTCGATTTTGTGTTTTCAGTATTTTTTGCTTGTTTTTGCACTGTTTTGTTTCCTTCTTTCCGTATTTAGTTGTGAGGCGCCGGGTTCGACTCCCTGGCGAGGTTGGCGGGCCGGCCTCTATCAGAGGGTGTCCCCCCTCACCTAGGTGGTTTTTAGGTCTTTGAATGTTATTATTTTTAGGGGCGAGGCATTGCACTACACCTTTCATGCAACCTAGTTACAAAAAAAAAAAAAAAAAAAAAAAAAAAAAAATTAAAAAAAAACAAGACGGGGATAATAATCATACGATATCGTCTCAGATTCAAGAGGCTTATTTTCCAAGGAAGGTGTCGGAAGGTTGCTTTTCTCCCAAATTATGGTGGATGATACCGAGCTCACGAGTTTGTATATAAATGAAGGCAATCTCTAATTTAGAAAACAAAATATCACCAAAACTACCAGCTTGGTCAACGGCAAATTGAACGGAATTCTGTTCAAAACAAACTCTGTTTAGAAATTTTAAGGAGACACTTTGTAATGTTTTCAAACTGTAGGACAATGTGAGGGAAAAATCGCAAAGCCAAAAGAGAAAGAACCACTGTATGTTTAAGACTGTGCTATAGACAATGGTAACCGAAAGTATCGAAGTTGTTCAATTAAAGGATGCCATGGAGGTCAAAACGAGAACTGAATCTGAAGCTGACACTAGGTGGATTTACTACGCGGTGAAAATAAAATCAAACGTTCAAGGTATGGAGCTATTGACAATATGGAGAAAGCTAGTCCTAGAGGATTATGAAGCTTGCAATTAGTTATTTAACTCTAAAATAAAACCAAAGCAATCAATAAGCCTAGCCTGCTAAAGGCTTGATCTTATATCTCTGGAAATGCTTTTTTTTTTTGTTATTATAATGTAAGATGAATGAATGAATGAATGACTTTATTCAGGTGCCAATAGTATTCAGCTTAAAAAACTAATTGGGGACAGTATTTGTGATGTGATGGCTTCATGTTGTGTTATTTTCCCGCAATATATTATTTGGCCAGTCGATCCCCTTTTAAACAATTGCGTAAATTGCATGTTATACCGGCGCAGGGAGAATGCTGTTAAATCTAGGGAACACGGTGGTTTAAATTGAAAAACCAAAAACAAAAGAAAATTCACAAAAAAATTTCAAAAATGGGAAAAAAAAATGTTATGAAAGATCAAACTTCAGAAATATACGCGCAACCGAGGCTTAGTTCTGGAAAGATGCGGTTGGGTTTGATTAGGCAGCTGGTGGCGCAAACTTAGTATGGTTTGTCAAGTTGTCGTGTATAAAGGTTAACTGCACCCTGTGTGATATTCGTTTTACCTGAGTAATTAACTTAGCAGTATAAAGATAACGCCCTGTGGAATTAGACGGCGGTCACTTTGGGAACTAAAAACTCCTTAAGTGTCACATCCACAAGGTTGCCTCGTTAACTTCTTTTGTTTTCTCTGGTAATGCATCAGTGAATTCCAGCTGTGCAAATCCCCCGGGTAATAGCGGGGTATTTTCCCACCTTGACCTTCCCGGGGATCCTTACCCCCAATTACCCCGGTCATATTGACCACCTCGAGTTTTAACCTTACACCACTATGACCTATTCATCGGCAAATACGGTACGTGCGTTTAGATAGGATTCTTTATGGAGGCAGCGTGGCCGAGTGGTTAGGACGCCGGATTTGAAATCCGGAGGTCGCGGGTTCAAGTCCCACTCAACTTAGCTGGAGTTGTTTCTCCGTAGACCCTAGTTCAACTCCTCGGTCATGCTTATACATAGCCAAATGGTCTGTCTCCCGCCAGTTGGGATTTTTATATATGTTATGTTCATTTGCATTATTTGTTTCATCATTTGGTTTCCTGAAAAGCCCCATTGGGGGAGTGATCAGTTAAGATCTGTCCCGGTCGAAGACATTTGCATATTTATTTTCAAACGATTATTAATCCCAGGGTCCGTCGGCCCGGCGGGAAGGAGGGGGAGCTAGGGAGGAATGGGCACAGCTGGAATTAATTGATACATATAATTTCTCAATAAACAGTGCACCCTAGTAGTGCGAATTTACCATCAGGTCAGTTTCCATTAGTGATCACAAATGGAGTGTTTATGCGCCATCCTGTGAAGAAAAATCAATTAATTTTAATCCTTACTGAATCGTTTCCAAATTTCTATTCCTTTCTAGGCGGCTTCGAGATAAATTTCAGGTTAAGAGGTAAAGCTTCAGAAAACAAGAGATATCCAATTTGATTGGTTCGATATTCGTTCCGGTGAAAATTGAGACTCCATGTTAATCACCTCCAGATGTCCACGGTTCGGCTAGATAACTTAAATGTCGTAAAAGTCGATGTCAGATTTGCGATAGTTAAACACAGGAAAGTTTAGGCTAATTAAAACAGGCCACGGAGATTTATTTGTTATAGCCCAGGTGATTTAACAACGGGTTTTTGCCACAAAAAATGTCCAATGCAAAATTAGAGCTGTTTCCTTAGTAACGAGTGCTGTAAAGTTACAAATTTAACAACCCTGCAAGCAATTTGCTTTTTACTGAATAAAGTGAAAGCAACACAGCACGCTAAAGCTCCCTAACAGGAAACAATTGTTTTCATATCATTTTCCAGTTAATACAACAATGGTTAGCTTATTTTAATTTTTTTTTTCTGAGGTTTGCTTTAGATTCTCGGGTTTTGTAATTCTAAATTGCTTATCGAAACTGTCAAAATGTCTAAGTAACGCAAACAATATTTCTTTCTAATTCCGCATAAACAGCCGTCTCAAGACTTAGGTGATTAACACTGAACTTCTTGACTCAACTAAAGTTTGTTTTTGCGGCTTTTAAAGGCAATTATTCGAAAAGATTTAAGTGCGAATTTTGGCAGTTTTAATAACAACCATCTATCCACCGCGGGGTGTCGTAAAACGCGAAGAGACACGAAATTAATTACTATGCAAAAAGAGTTTGGGAAAAGAAAGCACACAATTTCCTGATTGATCGGACACAGCTTTTGTAAAAACCAGCATGGTAACGTGACAGGTGACAGTATGTTTTGTCGCTGGCTGAGGAGCAAGAATCGTTCATTAGTACCAAATGTTAATTTGCATCTCAAAATGTGGTTTTAACAGGGTAATATCACCAGATAAATCTCCGACATCATCTTCACTCAACGACTTAACGTCACCTTCATCGGCTTGATGGTACTCCTCAATTTTAAGCCACGATTCATTTTGATCGCATATTACAAAATTGAAGGTAATAATAAAAAAATTGCTTATCGACAATAGGAAAAATTCCAGGATCTGTTGCTTCCAAGCAGCTCTCTTAACATGATTTGAATCTCATTATTTAGCGTCAACGCTAACACATTTTTACATCACGAATTACACGAACATATCACAAATATTTGAAGCACGTTTCCGAGATCTCGCAAATATATTTTCGTCCAAAATCGAAAGGCCTTAACCGCGCCCTACTCTCAAGAGCGGTACGAGTTTAAAATAAGTTTTGTTACAGAATGTACTCCTAAATAAACAAAGTCAAACCAACGTTTTTCTAATCAATACAAAAATTATCGAAATTGTGAAGCGCACGGAAGCCAACCTCACCTTTGCAGCTTTGGAAGAGTGAGGCTCCTCTAGAATTGGCCATATTTTCGGCTGGTATTTAGTCCACCAGGTGAAACGACCACAGTCTCTTGCCGGTGTTGTGTCCTCTAATCGGTCACTCTCTAGATCTGTGTCCTGATCTTGGTCACCCTCGTGCACATTAAAACTTTTTAAATTCTGCTCAGCGTCACGGTGTTGACTGTAGGACGTCCAGCAACAGTGCTCCATTTCCTTTTCATCAATGCCCCAATACGCAAGCTCCTCCTCAAAGAGCGGGCCGCACACATCATGAGGACAATGTAGTTTGCCCGTGCGATAGTAATTCAAAACCTGCTCAAAGATTCCGGGATGACGGTCAAAGAACAACTCGATTTTCTCCGAGTCGTAGTCGATGGCTTTTGTGACGTTTTCCACAACCCAGTACAAGCGTGTATCCGGGTAATTCCGCACAGTGCTTAAATACGTTTCATGCTTTCGTCCACCGACGTTTAAAATGATCCTTCGCTGGGTTGTATCAACCACTCGCGGAATTATCTCAAATCGTTGTCTCGTTTTCATTGATGTTGTCTACTTCTCACCTAAAACATACTGTTAATACAGAACGCGTATTTAGTACATACACTCTCAACGGTGTTCTTGGGTTATTATAATAACAACAAAAACATTGTGGTCACACAAGAGACTCGTTTCCCTTGTTTTCTTAAAAAATATATTAAAATAGAAAATTGCATTAGACCTATTCGATATTTATGCAGAGTAAAGCCAACCAGATGGTTTTATTTGCTGGCGAGAAATTCTCCATTTTTATTGGTTAACTTGACTCTTGAAATAAAAGTTGTGCAAACGGTTCCATTTTGCATTCATTATAATATTTAGGTAAAAAATTTCAGCTCTGTTTTAATTTCTTGAAAGTGCGAATATTGAATCCAATCGCCTCCCTCTGCGACAGTGTGCAAAATTCGGAATAATTAGAATTCAGGTTTTTTCTCAAATTCCATCGTGACTGGATCTAAAAGCTCATAAATTAAAAAAAAGGAACGGTTTTGATAGGTGATAGTTGTTAACAAGCTGATGATGCACTGCACTGTAAGGTTCATCTATGAATAAATAAAAACCTTTTTAGTTTAACGCCTTCCTTCCTCCATGTAGATTATTGACAGAGGCGAGGATTAATGAAAAATGCATTTCATACTCAGATTGTCAGTAGGCATAGCAAAGCGACTACAATGTTCATGTACTGCATTGATTAGATGGAAATGTCATATTTTATTTACATCTATATTGTTTTCACCTGAAAACGCCAAAAAATATATTTCAAAGCTTACATGTACTACGGAAGTTAATACCGAGAAATAATTGACAGAACACGGGTTCTGCTCCACCTTAGATTTTTAAAGCGTTTTGATTGCATCTCAAAAAGGGAAAATTAGAACATTTTAAACTAATTTTGTAATAAAAATTATCAGAAATTACAGGGAAACGTATTTGACAAATCTTTAACAGAGGTCTTCGTTCAAGTCAACTCGCAAACTGAGAATTTACAATGAGATATTGTGTTTTAAATGTAAATAAAACTCGTATCTGACCTGCTGCTGGTGGTTTAACTGAGTGTTTTCGTTCGCGTCTTCAGCTCGCAGACTCAAATTCCGTGGAATCCTCATTTTGTTCCGATTTTTTCAGGCCCACCTATTCCTGCATTATATTTTGTCTTTAATTTAATCGGCTTATTTATTTATATTAATTAAATTCAATCATCCGCAGTTTGGTAATCATAGTTTAGGCTAGGGTGCAATGTTTTCACGGTAGAGCATGTATGCACACAGTGAAGATGACTATGCGAAAATCACGAACGAGATCCTGCAAGTTACGGCAGCAGAGTACTGCGCGTTATAAGCACCAATCTACAACCGATTCCGATTGCCACTTCAGAACTGACAAATTCATATCAAAAGTGGGGAATAAAATTGGCTCGCACTAATTCGTTTCAGCGAGAAAATAGAGATGCGTCTGAAAGCCCTTGAAAAAGTGCATCTGCCGGTCAAAATCTGTTGATGTTGAAACATGTCAAAAAGCTAAGGCATAATTCGTCTTGAGGTCGATGTTTGCGGCAACGTTGTTCATGTGTTCAGAAATTATCGTTCTCACTTAATAAATCGTAAATTAAAATAGAGCAATTAAATTTGTTAGTTGAATTTGAAGCCAGCCGCTTACGAAGGCAAGCAGCATGATGTTAGCCAATATTATTTGGGGATCTACGTTTTCAAAGATGTTTGAGCAGCACTAAATATCTTGTTTACCTTTTTTTCGCCCCTGTATTGCTCGAGTTGAACCATTTACTATGGTGTTGAACAATTTTTGCGCAAATGTTGTTTCCGTGTGTGAGCCCGCGATTGTCTCCATTGGTAGAGAACATAACATATCCGCATTCAGCAGTTGAGGACAGTGGACGTGAGTCATTTTCAAAGTACACGGGTTACTTCAATGAAAATAAACCAGCCCCTGTTTTCCTTTTTTTTCCAAATCATTTCTAAAAGGATGTATTTGAGGTGAAAAATGCGCTGTTTGTTTGAGACTCCGCTGTCCAATAGTGTATCATAGTCTATTTACATCCTGTTAAATATTAAAGTAGGAAAAAATGAGGAAGTTCATACATAAATTTGTTAAAAACCAGAGAGCATAGCCGCTCTGTTGCTACAACAACCAAAAGTTTAATCTGGCAAGATGGCCTTTCGACAGAGAAACTACGTCTATTTTAGAAATTAAAATTTAAAGAAATTATGTAACAAGGGATTTTCAGAAAGTACGCTGAATTCCACAATTTGCATGTTTTTCAGTCTTTTCAAAATGGCGTGGAAAAGTGTACCAACCGCAAACTCTAGTTTGCCATTTCTGTTTACGACGAGAAGTTACAATGAGGTAGTATGAGTACCTTCTGTATTCTTTCAAAAGTAACTATTAAAAAGTTCAACGAAGAGAATTAAAAAATACGTTGAATGAAGCGCATCTCGAAGAAGATCATAATTTATGCTATAATTTTAACATTAGTGTGGAGCCATCGTGAGAGCGACTGATAGCTTATCTTTCGAAGCTGGGATATCGTTGGCATAAGTTTGGGTGTCATAAGGGTTGTGGGGGGGGGGGGGGAGAGCTACTTTGGTCATTGTTCAAATATGAAACCTTTTTAAGTCTACACTCTCTTATTTTTCATGCTGTCAAATTGTTACTATATTTCTAATACCCTACATTTTCATGAATAGTGTGTAATAACATCTACTAAGGTAGTAACATATTCCTAAAAAAGGTGAAAAAAAAAATAGTCCATATAGTTAAACATGCATCATTGAAAAACACTTTTTAAAGCAGCAATCCTCCCCCCGCTCCCCTCCTAAGACAGGACACCAAAACTGAAAAGTCACAAAAATGTCTTATGTAGAAACCTAAAATAATTATTAAGTTTTAGTCTGATGACAAGTAAGCAATCTCCTTTCTTAAGCAACAACATATGCTCGATATTTTGAATATTTTTTTTCTTGGCCAAATTATTCCATGTGAATTCTTTAAAAGGTCACCAGATGGGCAGGATAGGCCATCTGCTAAAGATATAGAGTCTGCATTAATGTAAGTTGGACTTCTTATTACGTAGGTTGTAATTAAATTTTTTCTCCATTCTACATTGTCAGTGAATATGTTGACGATACACATTTTAAGACACAATTTGGCCAGTTAAAAATAGTTCTAGATATATATAGAAAGAAAACGCAAGATTATAAATTCGTCTTTTTGCAACGAACTCAGAAGTGTCATGTTGCATTGATAAGCAGAAAAATACAAAAGTATCACGTTTTGCACTTTGGTGATGTCAAGGATAAGATATCACTGAAATTAAAATGATGTAGACATGCAATACCACAGACTTTCCATTCCCTGTTTGTGTCTTGCAGGTGTCGAGATATCATAATTTCTTAGTAAGGCTACGAGGAAGTCCAAAATCCTGTACTAAAGGTTCAGACCATAGCGATGATTTAATTATGTCTCTTGTAGTCTGACTGAGCGCTTTCAGCATAGTATTGCAGGCGATCACCTTTCAATTAAAGAATCTTTGATCAAATTCGCTTGAAATTTAGCTTTTTGCCATAACGTTTAAAGATACTAACAACATACTACAGATACTACAAATACTAACAGAAAATGTTTAAACTGAAAGACTTACAGCAGAACCTGACGTCCTCGACTTTCTGAGGTCTAGGAGATTACGAGATACCTATTTCTAATTTAGTGTAACCAAATATATATATTTTAATTTATTTTTTAGTTTGCGAGGATTAAGTATCATGTTGCATTCGTGCGCAGGAAAAACAAAAGCATCATGTTTTACATGTTGTGGGTGTCAAGGATAAGATATTCGTCGCCTCACTGAAATTAAAATGAGTTAAACATGTAAAGCAATACCACAGACTTTCCATTCTCTGTTTGTTTCGTGCAGGTTGTCGAGATATTAAAATCGCTTTGTAAAGGTGAGAGGAAGTCTAAAATTTCCAACAGGAAATGCTATTACCATTTGCTTTTATTTATTATAGCTTGCACCAGGTTTTCGGCCAGTACGATAGAGCTTTACAAAAAGACATTGAGTGCTTAGCTTATTGATGCGATAACCTTGCATGTCTACCAAGCTGCCTCCACTAAATCGTCTTTTATGTTGACTACGGACCCATTTTCTTATTGAAAAATTGAAATACCACAAACACTTAAAGCAACTAATGAAGGATGTGACATTAAAAACCGCCATCTCGATAAGTAATAAAACGGCATTGTGTTTCGACCGGAACTGAAAACTACTCACCTGCCCACTTATTATACGATAGATAAAAAAGTCGAAATCAATTCGCTCTTTTTCTTCGTTTCATACATTTGTTTTCGTCAAATTAAAATACAATAACCTTGGAGGACACCACAAAACCGCTGCTGACTGCTTGTCTTGCCTCATTGCGCGGAAAGACGCTTATACTCGATTTTCTTTTTGACAAGCCGCTATTTTAAAAAAGTAAAATTGCATTTTTTCCCCTCACCATCGCAGTTTATAAAACCTAACCCTAAGATTGACTTGAAAAAGGTATATCTTGTGTGGTTAGTGGAATAATTTGGGTGATTTGTAAAATAGAGGCGAAGCATGCTTAGACGTATTCAATCACATGTAACCCATTTTGCATAAAGCTTTGACAAGATAAAGTCTACACAGTTCTCCCGGAACTCGATTCAATGGCAAATGTACCTTTGTAAATACATTGTTTACATTGAAGGTAACCCGAAAAAATTAAAGTTACAATCTGTAGTTTGATCCCTTAGCAAGCCAAAGCATGAGGTGTTGACTTTTTGCGCAATCGCCTCTACTAGAGTTGAGACCGTGGCGCTATGATTTACCTGTATGTATCGAAGTCTGAAGGAAAGCTTGCCGCATATTGCTGTATGCGATCACCTTCCAATATGACGAATCTTGGATCGAAATCGCTTGAAGTTATACGTTTTTGCATTATATAGAGTAAATAACACTGGAGACAGACTGCAGATATTACTAATACTAAAGGAAAATTTCTGAAATGGAAGACTTTCAGTAGAACTGACTAAAATCCAAGTTCTAAGGTCTACGAGATATTTGTTTCCCATCCTTGAATATATATAGTGCTACTAAGTAATCTGCTCGTTAACAATATTTCCCTTTTAGATACTTTTTTTTTTACCTTTTTTGACTACCTGTCGATGAGATAAATGGCATTTGACTAACATTTGATCACCAGTTCCTCTTTCTGTCGCAATCTGCATACATCTCAACTTGAAATGAATTGCTCTGATAGTGGAAGATTATAAACTACAAGCCTATGTAACCAGCTACAGGGCACAGACAAAACAACATTATTATTATTATTATTATCAGTATTTTTCCTGTGAGGCGCAGAGTAAACGAATTTTCGACCTGATTATCACCGATTGACAATGTCATTCTGGGAAGTCCAAAAAATTTAATATTATTTATTGTTACTTTCCATTGGTACGCGCGAAGTCATGATGAACAGAATCATGAACTGTGATTGGTGGATCAAGAGGTCCAGACTTATCTCAGTTTTCACCCAGACCGCTCCAGTGATGGCCATTTGATTATTTTCATTTAAGTGAACCTCGAGTTAATCACGCTTCACTTGACCAACAACAACAACAGCAAGTGACAACAGAAGTTGGTCAATATAACATTATCTCGGCCTTACGTGTTCGATTTTGAAGCTTAGAGTTTTTGTGATCACGTTCTTATGTTTTGCTAATTTTTGGATTAATATTCCCACATCTGTTTACCGCAAGCTGGGTCAGTAACAATTGTAGATACTAACCTAGGAGCTAGAGATAAATCTTTCAAATTTCTCTTAGGAAATCTTTTCAAGATACTCTAAATAGCGAGCACTCCCAATTAATGATTAAATCTTTACAGTTTCATGGCGTCACTTCATCTCTAAGTTTTGTCCGTCGTTCGCAGTAAATTTTAAATCACATGCACAACCCGACAGGTATTGGCAGTAATTAACTCTTGTTATTCAAACATTGAGTGCTTAATTGTATCATGACAAAATGTTTTATGTTATTGTCTAAAAATAATTTGGTGGTTTGATCTCACTTCAGAGAGCTCTTGACTACGCATGTCCTTTCGTTCGAAAAACTGAAATTGATTAAGATGGTTTACGCAATGCACGGATAGACTATCCAGTTTTACCTAACTTGGGATAATTTCGCCCAAGTTAGATTTGATAATTGTTATTTATTGAATATCTGGGAAATCGTTTAGAATGAAAAAGCAGCTGGAGATGTGTAAATTCCCTTTTTGTTTAATCATGCACAATCTTTGGTAGTCTTGGTAACATTGCAGGAAAAAACTTCGATGATTGAGTAATTTGCTATTGAATAGGAAACTTTCCTGGTTTGTTGACAGCTGAAAAATGGCACATATTTTTATTAGGTTTACAATTTTTGGCAAACTGAAATAGTTAGCCACGAAATTTGTGTTCCATGTACGTATTAAATGGTTCACTGCATAATAATGCGACAATAAGTTTGTTATTGACTCTCCCGCTGTAATATTTAATTCGAGCAGTGATTTACAAAACAGAAATGGATTGTCCAAGGTTCTGCCAGTGACTGAAATCATCAAGTGTGAATATATATACGGTTTGATATTTGATGGAATATTTACTAGGGCATATTTACTCATGTGCTTGTATCTACCCGTTTGGCAAACAGTGAGATTTCGAAATTGTATACCAAGCGTTTGATTTTATAACGGAAATTAACTGCAAAGACGAAGGTTAAGCTCCGTATCTTCATGTAAACAAAGCTGGATCACGGTTTGATTTTTTTCTTCCTTCGAATCTAAAAAAATAAAATGCCAAGGCAGGCATCAAAATTCATTTCTAAACGTTCACGGAAATAATTTGTAGTTGAAAAGACAGTCTTAACTTTCTTTATTAAAGCTTTACCCAAATGTGACATTGAATTTAGTAATACTTGCTACCAGGTATTCATAATTGCTTAAGACTAAACATTGATAATTATTTTCCTACACGGAAATTAAGTAAAATGCATGGTTTTGCTCGCCTGATAGTCTTTCTTCAATCTGTTTGAATCTTCTTAAAAGAAAACGTAACAAATTTTTGTCTTTTGTTAAATGGCTTTTGGTTAAAGTACCTGTCGAAATTAAAAGAATTTACAAAGGTCTTCTAGCATCATAACAAACTACGAAGGAATTACGAAGTTCGATCACTTAATGCAATAGTTATCTTGCAGAAGTGTAAAAAACGTCTACCGGCTCAATGCAAATCAAATTTGGTGAGTATTTTTTGGTTACGAAGAAGTACATTCACAACCACAACAAATATCTCTTACCTGGTCTTAGAACAGTGTTTCGGTTCCTAAGCTGTCAGTAAACGTCCAGCAGATTGTTATCCATCACAACGCTACAACAGAAGCTTTAGATGAATATGTAAATAGTTTACAGGATTCGCGGTTTTAGCAACTTAACACGAGTTACGTTTGTATTGGCCCAACGATTGTCGACAAGAACTCTACTGCTCTTCAAAGGCGTCTATCGTTTGTGTTTCAATTTTGCTCCAAGGTTTTAACATCTGGTTATTTTGTTTTTCAGTGGGTAAAATTTGACTGCGTATCTGCAAATTTAGTTTGATATACTGGTTTTTTGTTGTTGTTGTTGTTTCAATATGTGGTTAGCTTTCCAAACCGAAAATTTTTATCTGAATGGAAAGGTGCCGAGAAACCATGAATAAATTTATGTTCCATTAGTTTATTTGCAAGACAATTAGCTTCTGTAGAAGGTAATCATTGTTTCAATCAACAGTGAACACCAGTTGTTTTGTTTAGTAATTGTTACAGAAGATTCTGGTAACCAATAATTTCCTACCCGATATATCATTTCTTACCTGCTTTAGTTCAATTGAATGTCCAAGAGCACGCTTATGAGAACACAATTATTCAGATGGTTTAAATTTCGCTGTTTCCACATTATTACAAAACGGGGAGAGTTACATTAAAGCTCTTAACGAGACCGATTTGTGTCTCTGGTGGTTTTTTAACATTGATAAGTATTACGCACTTGTTAAGATGGCATGAGAGATATTATTTTCATCAACTGAACGTCATTCACAAGACACTAGAAAAAACATGTACTTCGCCAGCTTTACTCGACGTTTGCTTTTGCATTTAAAATGATTCTTGCGCAAGGCCTTGAATATAAAAATGTTTTTGATTTACATGAAAACGAACTTGTGAATTAATCCCATTATCATATGATAAGTGTTAAATCATGAAGACGCGTTTGAAGTTACGCCTTGGGCGCCTGTCATTCGATGAAAAATTCCTGTTTGGATTTCCGGAAATTTCCAGTGACGTATGGAACAACATTTTTTTCGGAATTTCCGGTAAAGGAGACAACTTAGTGCGAATTTTGGTTCCATTTGACTTCATTTCGGTTGAATGGTTCGATTTTCGGAAATTCAACAATTATCGGAATTTTTGATTGAATGGAAAGCGCCCCTACTGTCCACACTAACTCGGAGATATCGTCCATCGAAAACAGAGCTTTTCGAAAGCGCTCTTAAAACGGAAGGAATTTGAAAACGCCGGCATTGCGTTTTAGCGAGTTGGGAAGTATTGTTTAAGACAGTGCTTTTCCGGCAAAAATGATGATTTCAAAGTAATCAAGTGGTTAACGCGAACCTTCAAGGGTAAAGTCAAGTGTTTCTGCCTCCGGTGATAGTTGTGTTTTCAAATTTCTTCGGCGTAGTGCGGAGGGAAAACATTTGTTACGTTTTTAGAGTGATAACGCCATTTTCAAATGTATCCGGGGTGGTAAGGACGGATAACGCGCGTGAAACACTCAGGTTGGGGTTACTCTCCCCGAAAAAAACCATCAAAGAGAGCGTTTGTGAGTTACCGTTGACAATCCTGTTCCTTGCATCAATTATCCATTCATCAAAAACATTTCAGTATCACCATATCTGAAGTCTTAGTGAAGTGACAAGGGGGGACAACAAAAGAACTTGCTCTCTGCGAGTGATCTTTGCATGACAGTTAATGAGCTTTGAAAGTTCGCATATAAAAAGCAGAACACTCGGGAAATAATTCCGTTAAACTGGCTTTTCAACTTGAAAGCTCACTCACAAAGTGTAACAAATTTCCATACTGATCTCTACTGCCCACTCAGCGCGACCAATAAATTGCAAAGCGCTGAGCTACAAACGTAACACGTCAAATTAAACGAAAAACGATCGATAAACCAAACAGGTCATTTTCCTCATTTCGGGGGAAAATCACGTGGCCTTGAATCTTGGACAACTTTTGAATTACGTGAATATTGGTGAATTTGTACTGAGACGAAGTCACGGTAAATATCCATCAATTTTCACTTCGCCTGACCTGAATAATTATTTTAGAGGTGAATATCAAGAACAACTACTAAATAACGGACTGAAACAAAGAGCCACAGAGGCAATTGTTGGCTTGCTTACACGTATGTAGCCGTAGTTTTTGTAATTGGCTTACATGTCCATTGATTGTGAATCAATTTACACATCGAGTTAGTCAGTAAGACAAACAAGCAAAACAATACGAAAAATAAACTCATCCGTACCTTTGTAATATCGTTGTTGACTTCATTCGCAGTTATACTCATCGTCTTAAAATAAGTAGCTCCAGTTTGATGAATAATTATATAGCTGCATCAAAATCCAATATTGCCAACGGATCTATTTTGTATTTATTTTTGCCAACTGTCCAAATTTATAATAAATTGGATAGTTTTTGCTCGAACGTTTAGTTTAGCTTTGAACAAACTGTCCAATTTGAGAAAAATCTGGATACTTTGCGTCAACCAATCAAATGTCAAGATAAATAAAAGAACAGCGTATTGGCCCATCACTGCCAAACGTCAGCGAGCGAGTTTTATTATGTTTTGATAATGGCGGAATTTCCTGACTTTTCTCTCCATCTTTTTGACGTCTCAAACAAAGTGCGATTGAACGTCATCTAAAGGACAAAGTGCGAGTGAACGTCATCTAAAGGACAAATACTATCCACTGAGTACCCACTGAGAGTTCCATAACTCACAAGAAGTCCTCAACGCGAAGGCACTTTCTCTGCACCAGCAAGGAAAGGGTAAGAGACCGAACAAAACACAGCCACTAACACCAGACGAGGAATCTGCCCTGTGGGAGAAAGGTCAGCTGGGGGATTTCAATGGAAAGGTACTGACCAATGTGAACTTTAAAGACTTGACTGAACAACTTGGCTTACGCGGTTGCCAGGAACACTACGACGCGTACGTGGAGGACCTTGTGATAAGACAGCAAGAAAATGGCACTGAAGTCGTAGAGTTCTGCGAAGGTCCAACCAAACCACGAAGCGGTGGTCTGTCAATCAGGTGAAGAACTACACCACAGGTTATGTACAGCACCGACGGCGGAAAAACCGATCCAATGCGGCTCTTCAAGTTTTGGTTGTCTAAGCGACCAGAGGGAATGAAGGACACAGGGCCTCTCTATCTGAGCATCATAAATCGTCCTCAGTCACCAGATGTCTGGTCCACCAAAATTCGAATGGGACAAAACACCATCGGCAATATCATGAAATCCATGGCCTCCTGTCTCAAGACAAATAAGAAGTTGACGAACCACAGCATGAGGAAAACATTGGTGTCAAAACTGAAGAATTCTGGTCAACCGCGCAATATCATCTGCGAAATAACAGGTCATGCTCGTGAATCTTCCTTAGACGACTACGATGAAGTAAATGAGAACCAAAGGAAAGAACTGTCTCACATAATCAGTGGATTCCGATATAAAGAAGGGCATAACGAAAAAAGTTCAAACGAGGTCTCCAACCCAACCAGTGCAAATGAAGCCTCAAATCAAGCACTTGCAGTCCAACACTAACGAGCACCACTGGCTCCTATTCACCAACAACAAGGCCAGATGCATCAGGCAATGATGGGCTTCAATCTTGGTTTCCAGCCAACTGGATGGTCCGGATTTCCACCAAGTTTTCCTTCGCAGTTCCAGTACCTCATGGCAACCTTCACTTCTTCTGGCAGCGCCGTTCCATCGCCGAGTTACACAGGTTGCACGTTCAATTTCTGCTCCAAAGACGTCAATGAGAAGTCAGAACCACAGAAAAAACGAAGGGCTTACATCATTGAGTCGGACGACGAAGAATGAACTTTCAAGTGGACTCTTTTGTTTTGCTAATGACTTGAGCAAATTTTAACCGCTTGAGATGGAACGTGTTTTTCCTTCGTTACGCTCGAATGAGTTTTTGACACATGACGTTGACATGTAAGTCTCCATGTTTTCAAAATGAGATGTGAACGCGTTTCCGGTTCCCCTTTTTGACAAACCGGCTACTGGTTCAATATATATTGGTACTGGGCTATTAAATTGTGCGATTTCAAAATGGATGTAATAAAGTGGTAATTGAACTTCGGGTCGTGCAATTCTGGTCTGAAATCATACTTGTGATTTCAAATCGAACGAGCGCTGCGCGCTCGTTCGATTTTGAAATCACGCGTATGATTTCAGACCAAATTGCACTCCATTCAGTTCAATTGCCAATATAAATTTCGGCCCCTCGATCTGCCCTGCTGGCGATCATCAAAACCACTGCGTTTACGATTCCTAACTGCCTTGAATACGAGCTGTTGAAAACATTTTTGGACCAAGGGTGGCAGTAGTCATTCCCCATGCTTTCAACTACCCTGGACTTAAAGAGATGCCTTTGGAATAAATGAAAATTTCGTTCAACAACTGCCCGCCATGTTTACCTGCCAAGATGGCAAAGGTGACGAGCTTAGTAGGCAAGCGTAGAAATGTTATCACCGCCGGGTGCGTGAATAAAGCGTCATAAGCCGAGCGTTATCGACTAATCAGAAAGTCCAATTTTTATATTCACCTCTGAAAATTATACTAAAAAATATTTTTTTTTGTAACTTGCCTTTCTCCTTTGGCAAGGATGCCCCGCTTACAAAAAGGCACTAATGCACAGGACTGTCTGTTTAAAATAATAATCTAAACCCCCTATTGAAAGTGGCGTCTTATCAACGGAGCAGTGTTTCCTAATGGTTTGCTTCAGTTTTATAATGGCAAAGAGGAAGAAGAAGAAGAAGAAGAAAAAGAAGAAGAAGAAGAAGAAGAAGAAGAACAACAACAACAACAAGATGATGATGACGATGGTGAAAAAGAAGAAGAAGAAGATGATGAAGAAGAAGAAGATGATGATGAAGAAGAAGAAGAAGAAGAACAACAACAACAACAACAACAACAAAAAGATAGACGAGAACGAAAGACAGTTATTTCAAGGTCACTTTGCATCAGTCAACAAACATAGCCTTTTAGCCTGAAGTCCTCTATACGTCATTGCAATGTTTACATTTCACTGCAGTCTAAAACGTTGAATTTTGGAAATTGAAAAAGCTTTTCGGCAGTCAAATAAATTAAGTAATATCAGAGGTTACACTTAAAATCTTAATATCGTCACTAATTGTGACCTAGAGTGCATTCTAATAAAAATAAAAATTGAAGATGATTCTGCAATTTTTCAGAGCGGATTGGAAAAGTGCATTGATAAAGACTTAAATTCGCTTTTAAGTTACAGAATGGTATCATCTATACATGAAAACGATAAGACTATTAATTGAGCAAAAAAACCCTTATTAAAAAAGGAAAATTAAATTCATTTAACTAGGCTATTGTTAACTTGGCGAAGTCCAAGAACCCATCTTTTAATTAAAACGTATTAAAAAACTGAAAAAAAAAAAAAAAAAAAATCGAGGAACAACAATCATGTGTACAGTTGTTACTGCAATAAAAGTATTCCCGGAACTTACCAAGAAAACGTAATTTAGAGCAAGCCTCGGCTTTGTTTTGCTTCATAAAGAGTGTTTTGAAATTGAATTGACATCGAAATATTCCGATATTTTATACCCGTGTAAACGATTTAAAAATCGTTAAACCAAAGTTAAAACCGTTTGCCAACCACCTGCATGTTGATTTTTAAGTGTACAACTTACCTGGAGATTTTAGATGTTAGCTCTCATCACATCTTGAAGCAAGAGGCTGCACTTCGAGACTGCTGAATCCATTACTAAATCTATAAAGCCAGTTTCAAAAGCTTGACATTATATTCGAAAACTATGTCCATAAATTAAGTTTTGTTAATTATCCGTCTAGAATAAATCGACAGTTTAATTTGATTCTTCGAAAAACCTTTTATGAACCGAACCTTTAATGCAGTAAATCAACTTGTTATTACATTATGGTGACGGTACTGAGCCGATCATAAAGCATTGAGCAAATATGAAGATTGTGTTCGTTTTATAGACTCCTAAAAATATGGATTTTTACCAAAAACCGTCCACGTTTGTACGCAAGTGAGAAATATCAAATGAATAATTTAAAAGAATTTCATGGGTAATTAAATTCCTCTTTCTATTTTATGTAGGTTTGATTTCTCAAATGGCAAACCGAAGAACCACAACCAGCTAAATGGAGGCGTGTCATATAAAGGCAAATTCAGAACTTAATTAAAAAAGTCTTATTTTCATCTGTTGAAGGCCGCTGCGGTATATTTAATTGTTTTTGTTTATTAATGTCTATATCAGGTTTTGGTTAGTCAACCTGATAGAAATTTAAATTGCCTTCTTGCAAGCGACCATTGCCAGTCTTTCTTTAAAAAAGCAAGGAGAGTTTTTTTATCTGTGTTTTTGCAAAAAGAAAAAAGCAGTTGTAATTAACAACACTTGACAATACCATTCGAAAGCCACTAAGTATATAGGATTCTAGGCTTTATGTGTCCATGCTAAAAACGAACTTTTCTGAACTAACTTTCTTCACTTATTGAATGCCTAAGACGTCACAAAAAGACGTGTTAAACATAGAAAGCAGGTTTCGAACGTCTTTAGTGTAATAACAAACATATATTATATTGTAATACCTGTCTCAGTTTTCAAGGTCATATCTCTAAGGAGTCACCAATCAGAGGGAAGTAGGCGGGCTCAGTAACGTTACTATTTAGTTCGCTTGTAATGCTATTTTAGGTCACTTTTACCATTCAGTGCTGACTTAAAAGTTTCGCTCCGCGCCCCTCCCTCTCCCTCAGCTCCAGCCAAAGATCTTTCAATTCGATTTGCTCGCTGGTGGTTTTTCGGTGGCCCACCTTTTCTGAGGATACCATTTAGTGCTTGTAATTAATTTTTGATAAGCTTATTTGAGACAAATAAACGATACACCAGTGGCCATATTTACGCCAGAACAATAAATGTGATATTGTTTGTCAAACTTCTTAATCACGCTTCAGCGCACGAGCGTGGCGAGAGCAGTCTCCAACCCATCCGCAAAGTGAAAATGGAACGAGATAAAAGCATTTTTTTCCAATCATAATAAAGCATAACCACAGCCACAACTTTCTTAATTTTTAATGTTGTTGATGTTGTTTTCAATAAATAACGTAGGTTTTGCAACTATCATTTGTCATACGAAACAGAAGAATCAAAATTATAGGATAAATTAAGTCCTAGCTATCAAATTGCTGCTGATGAATTCTCGCGATATCACAGATAGAGCGAACGAAGCCCGGCTAAGATTCTAATGGATTGCGAAATCGAAATGTTTTTCGTGTTATTATGGAAATTGGTGGACGAACTTCCTGTTGACGTCAGTCTGAAATTTTTTCGGTCCCTTTTTCTACAAGTTACTGTAAAACCGAATCCCGGAGATCTTAACAAGTGACTCTTAGAGCAAATAGTAATATGTTTTATTATCCATCAAATATTTCGCTCTCTCGCGATTGGTCTTAACGCGTCACGAGACTAAATATGCCCCAGTTTTCAAAGTGGCGCGTTTCGGAAAATATTTGAAGGATAATAGGCACAATAGCCTCAATTTGACTTTGAAAATATACTCGAATATTTGTCCTTGGACACTGTCCCCCGAAGCTCACAAGTTCACACTAAACTGCTTGTTTATTTGCAATAACTTTACTACGTTTCTGTTTTGTTCAAGGAAATTATAATACAAATACTCTAGACCTAAGTACTAACTGCTCACTACATGTATGTGCATTAAACCGCAATCTTATTAATACGACTTCCTTTTTTTGATGTTAAAATGAGAGTATACGTTTGCTGGAGAAGACATTTCGTATCATGTTTAAATCTTAATAACATTCTGGCGAAGTCCCTAAAAGAGAACCAGTCTGTCGTGCAGTTTGCAACTGCAGCTGTAAATGTAATATCTCAACAATAGAATCGTGATATTGAAATTTCCTTCTCATTTATTTGTTACTTCAAACCAGTTGATAGCCTTTGTATGTAAGGAACGTATTATTTTACCGTTGCCATTATTATCATTATTATCATTATTATTATTATTTTCATTATTATCATTATTGTCATTATTATCATCATCATCACCATTATTATCATCATTATCATCATTATTATCATCATTATCATCATTACTATACGATGCTAACGATGCATTACCTGCAATACTTTTACAATAAAGCACTTAAACAACAGTCACCTTCTTGCATTTCATTGCTAAACAATACATAACTTGCAATACATGGCAGCACATGCGAAGGAAACTATAAATTCAGTCTCTGAATGAATGGGCAATAGGATATTTTTCTTTACGGTATACGCAATGATCATCCCGTAAAAAGCTGGGACGATATTGATAATGCGTTAATATGTCATTTACTTAAATTATATAATAATTGCTTTTTGGTTCGCCCTTCTGATAAATAAGGAGCTTCCAACCAAGTAAATTAAGTATGTGCAACTGGAGCTCGAGTCATAACTTGATTGATGGTAATAGAATTTTCCGATTGCCACAGATTGCAAATGTTGGCTGAACATCGGACTCATTGAATCCCTGCTTAAAACTGAATAAATTTTAAAAGCTTTCGTTCAAATATCAAAACGTTAGTTAATTGCCCTTACATGCCATATGTTTTGGCATGACCCTCCCCCTAAATCCCACCAGGCCCCAGGTCCCCATCACAGGGCCCCAGGTCTCTTAGACCTTTTTCACTCAACCTCTCGCTATTGCTCCGACAGGGAGATATATTTTCCAGGTTCTTCATTTTTATAGATTTGAAAACTATTTTATGATTTTCACATTGCCCCTGAGATTCATTCCGAGAGTTTAGGCAGCATGATCGTATTATAAACAGGACCTTAAAAAAAAAAAAAAAAACGGAAACAACGGCAATATTTTATAGGAAAATGGCTACCCTGCACAAGTATGGTTTAATCATTGTCACATGCATGGTTGTCGTTATGACGTCATTATCACCCTTGACATTATTTTCTGGTACTTTTTTTGATCCACTCTTTACAGTGACGTTGAATACTCTTTCGATGTTTCCTCGTCATTACAATAGTTACTTGAAGTTTGTAGTCCTTCCATATTAACCATGGCAATCTCATAGACTCGAAATACATTCTTCCCGTCTACATTTGGATTTACCGTTCTACCTCCTGTGCGGCGGTTACAGAAGGGAAATATTTCACGTCGAAATTTCTTTTCTCTGAAAACGTACAGGAAAGGATTTATTAGCGAATTCGTCGTGAATGCAATCAGGATTGCTAGCTGCCGGACTTCTCTGCTGACATTTTGACGCCCAAAGAATGCGACCGCTATAGCTGGGACGTACCATAATACCACAGTACTAAAAACGAGGGCGAAGATCAGCTTAGAAACTCGTACATACGTTTGCGTTCCCATCCGCTGGTTCTGGGTCTTTACTACTCTGTAAATTCGAAAGTACATGATACAGCAGAATACAAACAGAGCAACACTGACTGTAATAAGGGCTTTCTCGATGTAAAAGTCAATCGATTTTCTTGAAGAATCTACTCGTGAGCAAAGAGTCCCATATTTTACTTTATCAATGAAGCCAACTGACCCAACGCTTACTACAACAACAGCGGTAAACCATGAAAAGTAAGTTGCTATCGATATAAAGTGGCGACTCAGTGGAGGCTTGCCATAGTTGACAATGCGTTTGTAGCGATCTAGTGTCATGACAAATAAAACCAAAGGTTCAACGATAAGTGCGGCTGAACGAAACGATATCATTACAGGACAGACGTACGGACAGACGTAATCAATGAATCTTCTTTGTTCGTTATCAAAGGCAAGAACTGCAGTAACTAACAAAGACAGTCCAACCAGGAAGTCGCAGACAGCAATGTGACCTGCTAAGAACATCGTGCTAATGCGAGCAAGCTGGGGCGTTGTAAACACGATAGTTATTGTACCTAAGTTGACCAAGACCGCCAAGATGCCCAAGATGAATAAGAAGGTTTTTAACGCAATGTTTTCTAGAAGAGACGGAGAAGTTAACGAAGCGTCGGTGTTGTTATGGTAAGAAACGTTATCCTGGGTTAGTCTGATTACTGCATATTGTGTAGAACTCACGTCGCTTTTCTCCACCTGGGCGGATGTACACGACGAGGTAGGCGGATGGTACAAGCACCTTATGCTCAAGCAAACACCGGCCACACTGCCAAAGGAAGGAATCTGCCTTGGCTTCCTCCTCGTGTCAGAGGAACAGTTTGGTGCAAAGTTGAGCTCGCAGCTTTCGCATTCTCTTGAACCATCGACCACAAGCTTCTCCAGAGATGGCAGGAACAGTATAGAAGACGGTAACTGTTTGTATCTATTATTTCTGAGATTCAACTGTCGCAAAGATTGTAGAGGATGAAACGCTTCCTGTGATACGTAGTAGATCTGGTTGTTTTGTAAAACCCTAGACAGAAAATCAACACCAACGTTAAATGAAAAGCCAATTTAGTAATTGACTTGAATAATTAACTTCCTTATGGTTTATTTCATGCCCCATTGAAAGTTGCGTGTTGATTCAGGACTTCATGATAGGCATTACATATATATGTAATAATATTGCACCGAGTCACAGTCGATCCTTTTTGACAGACATCAAAGTACCAGTGCTGAGTGCTCGTATCATGGAGGTGTCCGTACAAATGATAGTTACCCAAGACGCCAGGGGCCCATCACCCGGAGCGTGCAACTTCCCTATTTTCGCGGCGTTTTTTTCTCTAGGGACAATGTCGCGGATGTGCCCTTAAAAAGTCAGTGTCTTGAGCTGCACCCTCTCTTATGACTGACCAGGCAACGCTATGAGGGAGTGGGTAATCTCTGCGGCAGCCTTGGGAAACAAAGCTGGCTTTGTGGGGATAGATGGCTGCTGTTTCTGTACCGACATAAAGGTAGAGATTATATTAATTCTGGTTCCCTGCTTATTGCGATCATATACACTCACTTCCTGTACAAACAAAAGAAGCATGATCGCCTTTTAGTTTTCTTGGGACGAAGCGAACTGTCTGGAACATGGAGGACGCCAAAACAGGAAGTTATACTGTATTAATACTCACAGAGTTTGCAGACTTTTTAGCCCCACAAACGATCCACTAGTGAGCTGGTGTATTTCATTTTCTTCTAAAGACCTGTCGAAAAAAAAAATTATGGTTTAAAGCGAGAACGGTACAATTATACGAAGTTACGATGATTATAATGTACCATCGTTCGCATGAGGTGAAAGTTGGACCATTAGATTAGAAACATGCTCTGTGATATAAAACAATATCATTATAAAAAAACAAAACAGAACAAAAAAAATAACAAATAAAGCAAACAAGAGTTCTCGAATATACTTACAAAAACTGTAGTCGATCAAATCGTTTGAAAACTCCAGGAGTTATATTCTTGATCCTGTTGCTTGATAACGATCTTAAAACAGAAGAGTTAGGAAATTGATAGATTTAGCAGTTTTTATGACCCTTTCAGACAAAATCTATACATATCTAAAGTGCGTACCAATTCTGGTAAACAAACAGTTGCTTATGCAGCGACTATTCTCTGGGACAATATCCCTACTCATCTTAAAGACCTCAATACCTTCAACTTCTCGAACATCTGAAACTTTATTTACTGTCTGAAAAACATTCTGAAAACAAGTAATATTTCTATATGCTCCTTTTTTCCAATTTTACGTACATATCTCATTCTCTTAATAGCTTTTTTTTCTCTTAAAACTCCATAGAAACATAATAACTGGAGGCTGACTAGAAAACTGTTGGTTACTTCAGTCTCCAAACTCATATAGTACACTTTTTTCTTTGTCTTTACATTTCACTGATATATATATATATAAAAAACTGTAAATGTGTGAGTAAATAAAGTTATTGTTGTTGTTGTTGTTTTTTCATCTCTTATTTTAAATAAGAAGTTGACTTCTGGGGTATTTCTGAGATTAAATGCGTTAAAATTAAATAAACGTTTCAGTCAATATCACCAGCCTTCTTCACAAATTTTAAATGGCGAATTGATGATGTTTTGCTTTGTTTTGCAACCAGTCTTCGGCTGAGACACATCGTCGCGTTTACATGATCAAACTTTTTAGCTTCTTGTTAAATGTCGAAACTACAAAGTCTCTTGATTTTCCACATATTTTATGTATTATACATGTGGCACCTATGATCTGTCAGTGACACCTTAACATAATATATAACAAAGTCTATAAAATCTACCAAAAAGTCCATAGAATCGATAAGCGAGTCCTTCTACAGAATTGTTTTGCTTAAATAATCACTCACAACTTTCTGGTTTCGTCCAGGAGAGAATCGAATAAAGAGTTATCTTACTTAAATGCTCTCTTGGTTCGAATTCCGTGTGATGTGACTAACCAAACTATTCGCAATCATGCATTAAAATTTTCTTTAACTGTAATTTTTCACTGTGATACCAGTTGCCTTACAACAATTTTACTTTCTTTTTAAAATTATTGTCTATAGCTATTGCCGCCTCGCATTATACAGAGGTTTTGCATGTAAAAGGCAATTCGGTCACATTGTTCCCTTTCCTTAATTTTTATAATGACTGCGATTTTCTTATTAAAAAAATTGTAGTTTGATGATATGAACCCTTACAGGTTAGTGATGTTTTGGTCGCTCATGGTTTCAAGAGATCTGAGATCATCCATGTTGCAATGCATCGACGTATCTTTACAGGAGCACTTTAGAGGGCAGCTGGTAACTGCTGTGTGATAAAGGACAAGTTCAAAGGCCAAAGGTAGGATCCACGCCGCAGACTTCATCATGCTGATAGAGACTCTACAAGCAAAGAACAGAAACATAAATACATGATTGAAGGGACAAAAGAACAGACGAAGGAACCCAGGAACGAGTGAACGAACGAACGAATGACTGAACATGTCAACTGGATAGATAAAACGAATAAAGAAGTGAATGGTTGGATCGTGAACTAATACCAGGCTCATACGTTGCGCTATCGTCGTGCCGGACTCTGTTGATCAATTAAGACCGACATTTAGCACGACTGTACAGGTGTAGTTCGACGTTTGAATCCAGCGTCACGTAAGTGTTGGGTAGCTTTTAGTGTGACTCAGCTTGTCCGCGCCATATACCCTATTCTGGCCGACGTTAATTGATTCAAACGCCGAGCTACAGTTGTGGTTAAGTCGAACTTGTAGAATACTAAGTTCAACGCTGGCACGACGTTTGATCCACATCTCGTGCAAAATTGAAGCGAAACCTGGTCCAACATGATAATGTCGTCCAGAACATGTAAACTTTCCACTGCGGGATTAGGCGAATCTCTTGGTGAAACGCATGCGTAGGTATATTTCAGGTTTCGAAAAATGGCGGCTTAGAGAAGTGTTTATGCTCGTGACGATGACAAGGTAAATGACGAGGAAAGCTTAGATTAAAAGTACGATGGTGAAGTCCTATAATCTAAGCGACTCGAAATCAGTGCGGAGTTCGATTTTGTGGAATGTTCAAACAAATGGACAGCAAAATCGAAAAGACTATTTCCAAGTTACCTTGTGCCTCTGTTTCAAAACGAGTCATGGTGGAAAACCTTTATTTGCATGAAAATGAACCTTTCCAGGGAGCACATTTTCATACGATTAGCTTCCACCAAGACTCGTTTTGACACAGATTCAAAGGAAAATACGCAAATGGCCTATTCTGGCTCTACGCTCTTCGCACATTTTCAAGGCATATGTGATCATTTCGCCTCTAAAAATTTGATTTAGATTTTATTTCTCTTCTTACTTATGAATTAATGCTGAATTTCATAAATCATCTGGCGCTGGCTTAGTTTATTGCCCAAACATTGTTCATGGAAGGTTTTCGTCCGGCATAAACTCTCATTTCGAAAATCCTTATATTGCTCCCGAGATCGAAATAGTGCTTTGATGTTTTTAACATATCAATTAAAGTTGTCGTGTTGTGTATTTGCTTTCATTTTGCCTCGATCGTACCCACATGTTTTCCTCCTACACTATTAGAAAATTGAAATGAATACCAAGAGAATTCTTCAATCAAAAACTTCATTATCCTGAGTTTGCCACCCAAAATCAACACTGTCTCAGATATATTACAGCTTGGTTTCCGACTTATCCGCCATTTATTTACAACGATATCTATGTTTCTGATTCTTTACGACACAAGAAAAGAGGAAATTCTCCGAAATAGTCACAAAATTTGTCGGTCAGTATACAAAAATATGTTTTACTCACCAAATCCTCACCAGAACCATCTGCCTAAGGCAAAATGATTCGACGTGCCATTGACTTAAAGAGTATATCGTGATTGTGGCGAGCTTGACTTCCAAGTTATATCTTATATTACTTCAGGTTTTTCCTGTAAGACAATATCATCCATCCTGTAATTAAGCATTTCCAAGGCAACTTCACATAAAGACAACACAAAAAACGCGCTATTGGCTGAACTATGGTTATATTTATAGATATCGTACAAAAGGCCAAAATACAAGTTATTGTTTTTTTAGGTTATAATTCAGTTTTCACCTTTATACAAACAAAAGTGCTTTTAAGAGTTAAATGGAACACTTAATTAACGCCTGAAGTTGAAAGAAAACTAATTGCAAGATTTTATCTCCAATTGGAAAAACTTCCCCAAAGATTAGCATGTGAAAGAAAAGCCGCGAGACTTTAGCATGGATAAAAGACTTTTTCGCAAAATTCATATGGGTTGTTTCCGATTGTGCTTTGAATAGCTCCTAATTATTTAGCTTTTCGTTATATTTTTCAGCATAGGTTTACTCATTTTTCGGCTTTTTACCTCATTCATTTGTGATGACAGGTTTCGATCTTAAGATGCCAGTTTCTGCGCTTCCACTTACTTCATACATGGTTATATTCTAGTGGCTCAAGTGAACGTCAATAGATCTTAACATATCCCTACGTGAATTTTACACAAAGAAAGAATCATGAGACAAAATGTATGTGAAACATTAAAAGAGCGAAATGAAATTAGCAAAACTAGAAATTTAATCACCATTGATTTTTAAGTGCGAGAGTATTTTTTTTCTTTCAATAAAAGTATAAAGGGTTGGTGGTGAAGCTTAACATAGAGTATTTTTTCCTACACAGATTTTCTTAGCTATCGGGTCTGTACACCAATAGTACAGGGAGGGCGTAAAGACCTCCACTGAGTTTTCGTCGTAATAAGACATCATCTACCCCATTGAAGTCAGCTTCTCCGTAAGGGGAATGACCTCACTCCCGAAGGGATTATGATGTCAGGAGCACCTCTGCCTATACGCCCTGGCGTTGACCTCTGAATTTGTCACTACTGACATCAAAATTATTCTGTGTCTCCTACATAGCAGTCACCATGAGATGAGATTTTTTTTTGTTAATCAAAACGTGATGTGACATTATACGTTGAGAGAGAGAGAGAGAAGGAGAGAGAATTCTGTCCAAAAAAATAACTCCGAAATGCTTTTCCTTTTCTGGCATTCATTTCTTTAGGAATACTTTTCATCTGCCACAGCTCGTGAAACGTTTATGGCAAGCATACAAGAGAAGACGCCTGGGAGGGAGACTCCGATATAAAAAAGACGGAGGTGCTCTTCGGAAATTTTGGAAAGGACCCTAAAAAGTACTAAGATCAGGTTTTGTGGGCGCCCTTTGAAATAGTTACCAATTCTTCCATAATATATTATGTCCTGTCATATTTTTTCAGCTCAATACCCTATAAAAGGTACCACAAAAGCTCTCGCTGTGGACCTTTTGAGGCTAAACACCCTAAGATGTACCAAAACTGTGTTTTTAACCCCTAAAAGAGAAAGCTGCCCCGAAAAGGTACGACGAGCACCCCCGTCATTTTTGCATGGGAGTCCCCCCCCCCCCCGACGTTTGTGATTTTTCACAAGATGGCACTTTGACATTTTTCTATCTTATCAGTATTCAATTTCTATTTTCTTTTGAATTCTTTTTATGAGAGAATATATACTGGCGTCATATTCTGCGTCATAAGCATATGACGCTGCGCAGAGGAGGCGTCATGCTGGAGTCTAAATATCCGAAAAGCTTAGTCAACAGTCAAAGCTTAGTCAAAACTTAGTCAACAGTGAATTTTTTTATCTCTTCGGTGTTTAATATGGAACGAAATATTGGCTCTCAAAACTGGAATATTTCCGGTTGACGAAAGCGCTAATAATATAAGCCAAGGCACATTTTGGCATTCGCAAAGGATTGGGTTTTCTACCCATGTCATGCCAAAAATGATGAATACAACAGGCATAAATTTCTCGGGACAATCTACCGTGCCATGTCTTCCAATAATCAGAGTCGACAAAGCGCTTATGCTAATGAGACAAATATTGTATTCCCGGCTTAGCTACAAGTTACGATCACTTCAGGATAAAACGGGTAATAATTGTTAACGGAAATTTCTTTCGGAAGATCATTGTAAAAGTGCTTTGATGCTGATCGAAATATAACTTCAACCCATGCCCATTGGTGCCATCCTCAGTATGTGTTTACCTCTATTTAGTCAATATATTGCTATAGACTAAAAAATTTACATCTTGAGTTGTTTTCCTAAATTTGCTTCGACTGAGATATTTTTGTATCTCGAGATTTTTATATATACCTCTTAGTATTGTTATATATTTAAATCGAATCAAGGCGTAGTTTTTGATATTTCGACTTATTTTCATGTTACGCAGTTAGAGGAGAAGCTGCTTGATTTATTAACATAAATCTGGATTGTTCGTAACAGCACAAATAGAGCCTTTGTCAAACTTATATAGTCGTCTCAACTAACATATTCTGCCCTATAGACTTAAGTCCTTGCACACCACACACAATCACGTCATTTGTTTTACTTTAGAAACCACCTTTCACTAAATAGGACACTTCATTGATTTGCCTCATGGCGTCTTTAATACACTTTTTAAGCTGCTCACTCGTGTTTATTTATTTCAAGTTACAATTATCTGTTTTAAGAAACTGCTTATTTTTAGTAGTACAACGTCACTGTACTATTTTGAGGAATCAGATTTACGCTATTGGCACTCAAATAAAAAAGACTCGTAAAATGAGAGATATCTCGTTTAGGTAGAATATCACCGGATATGATACACTTAGACATTTCAAGGATTATATAATTTTTTGCTAGCTAAATACTTCGATTCTTGTTCTAATAGCTTTTTTAGGCCTGATTCGGAAGCTGCCGGGCAACAAGAATTGTAATGTCATGTCTTTTTTTTTCGTTCGTTCGTTCGTTCGTTCGTTCGTTCGTTCGTTCGTGTTGGGAGTGATCAAATTAAAATTTGTTTTCTTCCAACACAAGCCATTATTAAGTGAGCTGTGTTCGGGCAAGTGTAAATCATTGATTTTTACAAGAAACCATTTCGAAGGAAAAAGTCAAACATTACAGCAATCATTTAACTTGTTCCTCTTCGGCAGTGAAGCCCTCACCATCTATAGTGTTGAAGTCACCCTCGTTACATTCGGAACCCTTTCGCATCATCTTCGGCGCTCGATTTTTTCGAGTCGTGCAGTCGAAGTTTGATCGGTGGCGATCACGTGATGAAGGGCTTGAAAACCCTCGGCCGCACTTTTCACAAGTATAGGGCTTCTCGCCTGTGTGCATGTTCATGTGAAATTTGAGTTCGTATGACTGTGCAAACGCTTTGCCACAAAACTCACAAACGCATGGCTTCTCCTTGGTGTGTGTTCGACGCACGTGGCTGTCATGTGCAGCGTGTGAAGCGAACGCTTTGCCACAATGACGGCATTTAAATGGTTTCTCACCGCTGTGCTGTCGGATGTGAGTACGTAGTATAGATGATGCAGTGAAAGCCTTGATGCAGTAAGGACATTTGTATGGTCTCTCACCACTATGCACCCTTAGGTGCTTGTTTAAACTCGAGGACTGCGAAAACCGCTTGCCACATTGACTACACTGATGAGGTCTGTGTTTCTCATGAACGTGCAAGATATGTATGCGAAGACGGTCCCGTTTCTCGAACGAGCGGTTGCACAGGTGACAAGGGTATTTCCGGTCTCCTTGGTCAACACATCGGGTGTACTTCAGATGCTTGTCTCGGTAATATTTGTAGGCGAACACCTTACCACACCGGTCACAAGCGAAGCTGTCCCCTCCTGTTACAGAAAGACATAGTCAGGTGATTTATTCAAGTTTGGAATGTTATTTTCCCTACAGCAAAACAACAACAAAAACTTTTTTCATCCCAAAGTTAGAAATTATGTTTAATAGAGTAAAAACAAAAATGATAGGGGTAGCTAGGGATGCTGGCTACCCGAAATAGCGTAAGAGTTAAAAATGTCAGGCAGCCAGTTAAAAGAAAATGTATTTTACGTGTTTAGGCCAGAGTCACAAACAAATAAATAAACGTAGACACACATACAAAATAATATAAATAAACAAAGCTGATTAAGCTAATTGCAAGTAGACTAAAGCTCTTACATTGCAAAACACTATTTATGTCAAGGAAGAGCTCGAGTTAGATTCGGGTAAACTTCAGCTATATAACAATGCTTTTGATTCCCGATGCCTTATTTTAAATGTAGTCCTTGCACTAGCAGTGCAAGTGATATACATACCGAGTCCACCATCGTTTTCTATCTTGGTCAGTTTTGTCTTCATTGTGATTGGAATACCCATGTACTTGAGATAGGTGTCTCCATACCACACAAGCAGCTCGCTTCCTTCGGCGATATCCATACAAACTTCATAAAACAGTTCACCTTCTTCTTGAATTAGTACCAGGTTCTGTTCTCCTTCGTGTCTTGCGCAATTGACATATTTCATCCAGTTTCTCTGGTCGCCTGCACCGTCTACAAAGTGAGTGAGTTCACCGTCTTGAAATATCTGAAATGTAAACAAATGGATACAATTATTTATGCCCGGCCTAAAATATCCGTAATGGGTTTGTAGGGTCATCAAATATGGATCCTGAATTTAATTACAATAATCCAACTCGTAAAATGGCTTGTTTATTTACTTAGCACTTGGAAGCCAGGAGCACACTCCAAAGGTCTCTTGTAGATCGAAATGCGTGTTTGTTAATAGCCATCAACTGAGTTATAATTACTAAATACGTTTGTACTTCCTCCTACGCTTCCTTACGTCAATCGCAATTCTACCTCCTAGATAAGAAATATCAAGAAATTCGCGTTGGTGTGAAACACTTATGCGTTGCTTGATCCAGATAATTGTCGGAACAGGGCGAACTAGCCCAACTCTAGACATTGAGGAATATATGATTTCCAGATTGCCCTGTCATAAACTCTGAAAACAATTTGAACAGATGTTTTTTTTTGTTATTTAAATCAATGCTGGTTTAAAGGAGCTACGACCGTCACGGTTTGCACATCTTGAAAAGTTTTGCCTAAATTTTTCCGGCCCGTCGTTTGTAATCCGTTGTTATCGTCTCCACCTTTAACCATCCTCATTCCTTTATGGTTTATTGTTATCTCTTTGGGGTTTTCCTATCTCAGTAGACTTTTATTTTCAGGTTTCCTTCAATTTAAAGGTAATTCTGTACGTAGTCAAAAAGAAAAAAAAATCCAAATAACGTGATGGGCTCCTTAAAGAATTAAGTAACAGGGCAAGCAGTACCTTTATCACTGCGTGACAGTAAAGTGAACTCCACAAAAGGGGGGGAAGGGGGGCGGGGGTTGGGGGAAATTATGGGAAGAGTGAAGATTGCAAGTTCACTGTGTGAAAAGCAGTTCATTAATTACCTCCCATACGCTGTTCTTTTCAAGTGACCTCATTTCCAGTGGTAAAACGATATTTCCCGTGTACGGCCCAAACCGAGTTCCTTTTGCTATCCTCCGCTGACCGGCAAACACGCCCCGGTGTCGTCCAGTTGGTAAATGGGTTTCGACAATCTTTACATTTTCTGGTAAATTTTGCATACACAATTCTTCATGAAACATTTCCATATATGGGTTTGGATGGCCTGTGGAGGGCTCTTGATGTACTTGGGACACGTTAGCCAGCCACGGATTCCAATGCATTTCTTATTCAAAAGAGATTAAATAGTTAATTTTGATGTAAAATACGTTATAGTGACAACATACTGATCTAGATTGCATCAAAATTTGTTCTTGTGTACTGTTTACCTTGCTCTTCATGTTTTTTTCAATAACTCAACGGCAGTTTAAAATATCTTTTACACTTTAGGAGGTCGATGTCAATGTGATAAGGCAAGGTAAAAAACGCAAAAAGATATAAACTTTTCACCTTTCGATCTCGCCACGGGTATTTTGATTCGAACAGGTCTCGCCAAAATACGAACCATGCCTCGAACACACTCGTCCGATATCCCGCCGAATCTTGCATACCAAAAGGTGCAATTAGGTGTATAAATCACCCATTCAAATTTCTTGTACCTTGTCCAGTCATATTAATTATTTCTTGTTAAGCTGATATTGAAGGTACAAGTCAAGTCGGAGTAAAATGGTGTCATTTTAGGTCTCAAATTCGCCCCAATGTCGTGTTGTGATATCAACAAACTAAACCGGTTTTGGTTTATAACCCCACTCCTTCGCGACACTATACTTTCGTAGCCAATTTCCCCGCCTGCCCCCGAGGATATACCCCAAAGTTTTTTTAGGGGTGGGGTCTCGGTTCGAAACTTGAGACCCTAACCCCTTTTCAGACCAAACTCTGCGATTTTCCATAACCTATTTCAGATCCGAGCCAAACATCGATATCCCACTTCAGAACTCTAAATTTAGTTCACGGCTGTAAAATATGACTGCAGCTAACCGAAATGACCTTCATTTGCGTAAAAATTCGAGTTAACATTTGAGAAGGACTACAACTTTACCAATGCAAATGCGGAAAAAAATAGAGTCTTGTAAAAAATAACCAATGCCAAGCCGGAGCGAAATCATGTAAATACCCTATTTCAGACGTCCAAAATGGTCAAAGTGTATACCCTTTTTCAGAGCAAAATGGTCAAAATCCGCACCCTATTTCAGACCAAAATGGTAAAAATTAATACCCTTTTTCTGCCCAAAGCCGTTCAAAAACCATGTCCTTTGGGGCCGTACATACCTATATTGCCCATATAAGTGAGTACCCCAGCCCCGGCCAATTATGCAAGAATGGCAAATTACATCCAATTGATAATATCACATTACTGCTCACAGTAGCCACCGATGCTTACCATTAGCTGAAGTGTCGACATAAATTCCAGACAGCGCAAACCCATTAGATGTTTTCTCTGGAGTCCGGATGTAACCGTACAGAACATTGTCGATGTCTTGTTGGGTAAAGGTGAATGGAAAAAACACAGAGGAATCACCGTACTCCATGATTTCTCATCCACAACTAAAAGTAAAAAATAAAGGATTATATCAATACTCTAAACAGGACTAAGATCGCCTTTATGACATAGATAAGAAAGGTTCTTTTTACATATATATCCATGTCTATGAATGGACGAACTGAAAGCACGGTCAGCAAGAATTTCAATTTTTATCTACTCTATAGAGAGCATTTAGATACATACACATTTTATAAGGTAGGTGAAGTTATGAAAATAGCAAAATATTGAGAAATGTTAAGCCTTAAAGAAGGAATTCTGTGAATTATAATAACAGCCTTAAAGTTTATAGACTAACCATAGTTTCAATTCAATCGAATTCAAATTTCATCCTCTTTGCGTGGTAAAATAATAAAGTCAGTGAAAAACTATCAAAGAATGAAATTTATAGAAACTCCATTTGTTTCAATATTTTTCAAGATATACGATTTTTCCAAATCAGAAGAAATTCATTTGAACATAGACGAACCGACAGTAACAGGGTTTAACCATGCCCGCAAAATGTTATTTTCTCTCTCTTATCTCTCTTATATATGCAATTTGCGATTAGGAACAGTTGTAAATGAGTTAATTACGATGACAACAGTACACAAACAAGGCCAAGCATCAAGCAAGTTGAGAAACATTTACCTCGCTTAAGCTATTTTTAAATGTGAGCTGAAAACTTATTTATTTCGTATAGCTTTTAAAGTGTATCTTGCTTGTTATTCACTCTTATTAGTATTACTAATTAAGTTTATTATCATTATTATAAATATTCTATTTTATTAATATACATGTAATTATAATTAGCTTTACAAATTTGTAAAGCGCTGTTGATCAACAGATGCAAATGGCGCTCTAGAATTTACCAAATTATTATGATTATTGTTATTATTATTATTATTATTATTATTATCATTCATTAAGAAAAGAAATCTTATAACAAGCAAGCTTTCCTCTCAAGATATAAAACAAAATTCCAGGAAATTAATATTAAACTAAACATTAACGAGAAATGTAATAACTTAACGCTTGCCATTTTAAGAACTCGTTCAACACCATTTTTGTTTCAGCTCACATTTATTATTGAAATGCAATGATGGTTTTTTTCAACTTTGTTGAATTGTTCTCAATATTTTGGTTCTGCAATCTTATCAATCATTAGTGAAATGAAGTATTTACAATAGCGGTGAATAATTTTCAGTTCATATTTGATTGGAAAGGTGACTGTAAGAAGACGTCCAAGCAAGATTACACCCAAATCTATAAATGAGGTATATCCTATTGGGCAATACTTAAAAAGCACCTTGTAATATACGTAATTACTTAATGGAATTAATGGAATTCCCATTAGAAGAAAAATACAAATTAAAAAATTCAAAATAGTTATTTATATATATTTAGAAAATACTCAGAGGAAAAAAATTCGTTATTTTATGACCTGATTACAAATGCATGCTTGCATGTCCCACTACTGTATGTACTGTACTGTTTGTTTATTTATTTATTTATAATTATAATCTTGTAAATTCTTTTAGTTGTTTACATTAGTAGAAATAAACTATATATAACGTGCATTGATCGATAAAGCAGCTCACATTTAGATCGTCATGTTATAAAATAGTAAAATAGAGAACTACATATGGTTGCTTCCGTGCTCAAAAAAGCTATTCAATAGCGTTTGATGCTCTATGGTTAGACTAGCGTTTTCCTATTGGCTAAATATGTTCTACAACAAAACGAAATCACAAGTTAGAACTGTTTCAGTTTTAATTGCCGGAAATTTACTGGGCGGCACATCACACTGAGTGTTTTACTTGAGCTTTGCGGAGAATAAAAGTCACTTTCTTTACACTAATTTCAATATCAACTCCAATTTTGGCTGTATTGTTTTCTGAAGTTCCGTTTCTAAAGTGCAGAAATAATTATTTTTTTCTCTAGAAAAAGATTTAAAACTAATTAGTATGCGCGTTGAAAAACAAGTTGCAAAGCCGGCTAGAATGCACACCGAAATGCGAATCGTCGTTTCGATTGAACGGGATATCAAAGAAATCTTCACAAACATAAAAATATTGGAACGAAGAAAACTTGGGTCAAGCATACTTTTTGCTTTTTCAGTGAATTAATACATATCCGTACCTGTCAAAAATCGATTTTTTTTTCCGTTGGTTTTGCTTCAAGGTTTCTTTTTTATCCCAGGATACCATAACAATAGAGTTAGAGTGAGCGACATTATTTGACAAGCAAACTAAGAAGGGATAAACATTGCTGTAAGTGTTTGTTTAAAAACGTGAAGGGTAAGAACAAGCAAAGCGAGCGTTTATCGAGTCTTAAGTCCAACTTAATTACACTTTAAACACATTTTCAGTATATTTTACTCAAACTGTTGCTCTAATATTTCCTTTTAAAGCCTGTTACTCTGCTTTTGCATTCAACGATACCTTTAGGTCGTTAAAATACTGTGTTTTGGACCTATCGATGGGCGACTCAATGCAAACTACGTTTCTGGGTTTTTTTAAAAGATAGAGGGGGGAAAGAAATCATACATATCTATAACCTTAACAGACGTAGAATTGATATGAGGTATAAGGATTAAAGATGAAAAAGAAAAGAAAAACAAGTTTCGTTAAGTGTGGCTCCAACAGTACTTCAACTTACCTCGGCAACTCACACGCTAGTTGTAAAACAAGAGTATAGATGTGATGTCGTTGTTCCTGTGAAATGATCTTTACTTCGCTAAGCTTAACACACCGTGAAGAGGCGAACGCAGTTTTGTAATCGGAAGCAGTTCATTCCCAGCCTTTATAAACCTAATTTGAATAATGCGAGGTTACTGCAGATGTTAACAAAGACAACAATTTAATGGCTCGGACTGAATTTGCGCGATCGGACGCGATAACGTCAGTTTTGTTGTTGTTAAGCAATCTAATGAAAATTAACGAACTCCTTTTTTGATTGAATATCGTTACTGGGACGAGAAAGTAATTGCTTACTTTAGGTATTTCAGTGTTTGCATTAGCCTTCGAGCTAAAATGAATATAGTTTTCTTTTTTTCTTAAGTCGTACCTGCTTTTCAAATCAGTTGAACCTAAAATATTCATGATCTTTGATTCTTATCCAAAATTTTAAATATTAAGCACAGATTCACGGCGTACACAAACAGTACCTGTGGGATTGCGCGAAGGTTTTTGTAAGCCACAACATCATATTGTGGTAGAGTTTACGTGCGCTTTCCAAGGATGCTATTAAAGTTTGCATCTTTTTAGCAAATATTTGATTTGTTCGTTAGTTTTTACTCGTCATGGAGAAAAAAAAAAGACACTTTTGCTTCTCCCAAGATTAAATTCCTTAGCCAAAAAACATCACCAGTGTCACGTATCACAGTTGTGATCTCTTACAGTGGAAGAAAGAAAGCTGTTGATGGCAGGTTATGCAGAGCGACACAGAACGCGGGTTATTACAACTTAAAACAATCATTATTATTTATTGAAGGCCGCGTTAAGGTGTAAATTCACACTTTCAAATGCATATGCCTCGAAGGTGATAAACAACGAAACTACGGAATCAAGATGGTTCGCCTGTTACCGCACGGTGCATATGCCCGAGAACGCATAAGAAGAAGAAAAAAAACACCGCTATTTTGAGATGAAAGCGTGTTTACTAATCGAACGCGCTCTACGCCCTAACTTGAATTGTGTCGGCGTTTTTATGCCTCAAGTGTCTAAGCTTAAATTATTTTAACTAGTAAAGCAGAATAAATTTTCTTTCACCCCAGAAAGTCTTTTACAGCTGAGGTTGTTAGTTAACAAGCAAATTATAGTTAAATTCAAAGATAAAATTGCAATGGTCCACAAAATTTTGGAATTTTTGTCTGTAGTTGAGCTGAACGTGCGGCTGTTTGCAAGAATAATTTTTAGTGATCATTGAAGGCAAATGATAAATCTATTAATAAGATTTTTATTGTGTTTTCAACAGGATTAGCTAGTCAATTTAGTGAAATCTCTTACGCATGTCCATTTCCGCTAAGCATTATGATTTGTCGCAAATATATTGTCACAAATATAAAGAAAAATCGAGAGAGTAAAAACAGTTTTGAAGCCTTTCGCTTCAAAAAAGAAAGAGGGGAAACAACATGGAAATTTTAATCACCTCGGGAATACCGAGTTCAGCAATAAAATTGTTGTAAACACATCCGCGTCGAATCGGCTTTTATCTTCAGAGTGAAACTGATGTATTTTCTATCTCATTGTCTTGAAAAGTAAATTTCTTAATATAATGAACGCATTAGTAAAGATAAAGTTGACCCAATACCTAAATGAGGGACAGATGTTGCGAAAAAGGATGAAACAATTAAATTTTCTGTCGCGTCCCACAAGAAATAGAAAACTTTCAGAACATTTATGTTTGTTAAAACCGCCGTACTTTAGAGATCTTCGAAGGATCAACGATAAATAAAATTCCGTATAATGGTAGCTGTTTTCCATCGATTGACTTTTATTTAAATGGGTATTCGACTTTCACACGAAAGACGTCTGCTAGCCAATATTAAAAATTGGGTAAATAATTCGATATCAATTTTTTGTTTTCAAACAACATACTCATAAACAATTCAATGAGTTAAGTCGCTGGACTAAGACAGATGAATTTTCTAGTAGAGAGATATCATCGTTTGAAATTTGTGTATGTGAGTTGTTTAAGCAATCACCTAACCACAATGTGAATACGGAACCTCTTTGAAGTGTTTACGATTGTCGAAGGACAAACAGCAATAGTTTTCAACAGCTTGCAAACTGAGCACTATTTAAAAACACCTTACAACTGTTAACTGGTACGTTTCGCTTTAGAATTAATCTCTGTTTAAAGAAAACAACCTGTTTTAATAACTGTAAACATGGCCCTACTGTTAGCGACAAGCAAGGGAAGATACTGTGGTTTATCACATTGTCCTCTTATGGTTTATTGAACTTATTTAACGCCTCGCCGACGCAGAACTTTTTCAAGATATTAAAACAGCGCAGAAACGCCATAAAATAATTCGTTAACATATATGATATAATTCAATAAAAATTGGCATTGTTTAATCAGTCTTTCAAGTAAGAAGCTGTTTGAATTTGTAAAAACCAGTTTCCAGAAAATAACAATTTTAACAACACAGATAAGTTATCGGATAAACGAATATTGCTTCACTATCACGAGTTGGCATCGCTGCACTGTCAGCGTCCTGTAATTATTTAAAATAAATTAATTATCCATAGCTTCGCGGGACTTGAAGTGAAATTAAATGGAGATATGACCCAGTAGCAGCATGGGTTAAATCTTGAATTAGCTAGATGATTTCGAGAGAAATTATCTGCTTCATCGTAAAGCATTCTCTGCACTGTTAACTATAAACAATAGCGATTTCTGTTTGAGATCATCTTTTTTTATTCATTTTACTACAGAAGTTAATTTTCAAAACGTCGTTAACCTTTTTGCTTCGAATTCGTTCATCTGGGCACCACAAAAGGGAAGGAAAAAAATGACATTTAAAATTAAGAATAATAACTTGAGCTTTCGTACAGTTTTTTCTCTCTTATTAAATATTTATAAATACATTTTAGGCCTAAAATTACGGCTGAATATAGTTAAAGAAAATCAGTTTACTAAAAGACACCAATGGTATATTTTTAGAGTTTTTCCTTTGACATCGGTATAAGGTTGAGAAATGTGTACAAGAAAGGATCAAAATGATAAAATTAAAGTTCTTGTGGTCATTTCGAGAACTAGCAAAACGCGCTGTTTTGCCTCCAGTCCCAAGCTTAACTAAATCTTTTCTGCCAAAGGAACTTTGTTTTAAATAAATGAACTCCTATGCAAAAAGAAATGATCGAAGACATGTAGATGTAATATCCTTATTACCAACATTTGCCATCCATGATTAATCTTTTACTCCCCATTTCATTCTTTTTAATGTTGCTACATATAAATTATTTACACTTACGAGTTGAGTAGGGCTAATTATACTGTGCAGCAAAAGAGGTAGTTGTATGCATTAAGTGCTACGGAAAAATACCTTTAGAAAATCAGTTTAACTAACACATGAATCTGCTCTTTTTGTTTTTTCAATTCCTTTTTTTCCAACGCAAACGCACGGGGAAGAAAGTTCTTTAAAAAAGCAGATAAATTATCTTTTGCCAATCCTATGACTTCAACTCTTCCTTTTGAATAATTTCCATTTATTTAAGCTGCAATAATTGAATTTCTCAAGAGATCCATTTGTAGGAGGCGTGGTAATCGAACGCTTGGTGCGCAGAATCCCGGATCGAGCAGTCTGGGTTCGGGCTCTGGGCCAGGACATTGTGTTGTGCTCTTGTGCGAAGACATATTGCTCTCACACTACCTCTCACTACCCAGGTGCATAAACCAGTACTGGCGAATTTAATGCTTGGGTGACCGTGCAGTAGGCTAGCATCCCTTCTGTGGCGGAGTAGAAATATTCGCAGTCTCTTCTTGCTAAGATAAGCGCCGGCCTTAAGGGTCATTGGGCTCGAAAGCTGACTTTATATTTACTTGTTGTTATGAAAATCCATAATTCTAAACGGTATAGTTAATTCAAATTTTTCTATCAGTTAGAAATAACAATACTGCCTAGTTTATATGTTTTGTGTCTTTGGGCATAAAGTAGGAAATTTCATGACCGATAAAATTCTCGAGTTTATCCTCTTCAGTAAATTTATTGAATGCACCCCGTGAAATAATAATAATAATAATAATAATAATAATAATAATAATAATAATAATGATAAAATACCCAAAGATGAATGACAAAACAGTATTATTATCATCTAAGCATGCTTTAGCTCTCGATCTTTTTCCCTCTTTTTAAGCTCAGGTCCTAGGTAAGTAGTAAGTCCAAGGAATCTGTCCTGTTGTGGTGAGACGTAACCAATTTTTGTAAAGCAATATTTAATCACTACGAGATTACGCAAAGCACGCAAAATACCAGAGCTTATATTTTCTTTCATTTCACGAGAGACATTTTTTTGTCTGAATCATTGTTACAATCATGCAAACTTGTATTCTCAACAGTATTACATAAACGAGCCTCAATGTTTAGAGTTAATGGTGAATAATAAATTTTCTTCCCATTACCGTACCCAAAATGTAATAACAAGCGGATTAGACCATGTCCGATTCTTGACCAGTTTGGCAAGGATTGCCCATGCCTTGACAGCGACTGAGATCAGAGAGTAGCCGATTTAGGCAATCTACTCAATCTTGATTATTCCAATTTTTATCGGTTAGGCGGAATTAACGAAGATCTCAAAAGGCTGAAGCTTACTTCATGCTATAAGTGACATGACACTGGTTCGATTCTGGCAGTTCGTTTCGCCTGTTAACGCATCTATGAATTGAGTTATAACGATCCGACAGAAGATTTCGATTTACTTTGTCTTAATGTCAATCTTTGTTTTGCAATAAACGAAAAGAGAAATCTAATTTTCGATCGAAGACTCCCGAGTGAGATTTGCAAAAAGGGAACTCTATTAGAAATGCAAGCAGGAAGGAGTTGCAGGTGAGAGGGTTCCACTAATCAATCAGGGTTTAGTGTAAATGGGATATTTTCCAAGTAGTTGCATGTTCCCCCGAGGCGTTCGGTAAGTTAACGCCAAAGCAGCGAGAAAAATGGCAAGCTGAACACCTGTAACAGTTTGGCCAACTAGAGATGTATATGATGATTAAAAAAAAATGTTTTAAGATGAGCTTAGCGTCTAGGTAATTAAAGAACCAAAACATGGATGGCGCCATCTTGGTAAGTTCAGCCCACAGTTTTCAAGTACATCTGTAACTCGGTTTTTCTCTCATCTTAATCACTCTTTATTCGTAAGTATTGGTTTATTTTTACTTCGTTTTCCACCAAATTGAACAGTATTTATTATGTTTCCTTCATACAAGTCAACAATAATTCCAAACACATTAAACATTACAGAATTTCACTCTCCTCTTTTATTCGTTCATAAAAATTGTAATCCATCTAAATTCTACCTTTGGTATCGTGTATGTTAATGTTGCTCTCTTCTTATGGACTCGACGTTTCCGTGACTATAATATTGCTGAATTTAGCATGGCTTGGGGGATGTTTTTAAGTCGTGAAAGATCTACTGAAAATAGACAGACCTTTAATAAAGGTCAGACAATAAAACCACGTTTGTTTTCTTTTTCTCGTGTTGTTTAATCTAAGCAGGTTCACAGAAGGACTCCTTGAGATTTATTGTGTGGAAAGTCTGCTATAGACGCCATATGTAACAAATAACATAACACAACAAAGAGACTAAGTTAAGTCCATTTACAAAATGGTTCACTGCTTAAGTTCAAGAGGCCAAACAAAATCTAAAAAAGCAGTAATCAGCAGCAAATAATTTTAATGACAGAAAAGAGGAGAGCCTCTACAGAACTGAAATTTATTTTGTCACGGAATTCTTAAGAGGGGAGCTAAATTGCTTCTCTTCTTCGACCCAGCTTTATTTTTCCTTCTTTATCCAGGAGCGATTATCAGAAATGAAATTTTATCTCAGTAGCGAAAACCATCTCCATGAACCCGAAACTCATGAAAAACCGTGAGAGGTCGAATTCCCTACGACCTCTAATCGATAATTGGGCAGCAATATACGGTACAACGCCCAAAATGGTCCTTGAATTCTACTAAAATCTCGTTCATTAAAGCGACGTTATATTTACTGCACATCTCTTGGCGGTCATTTATTTGTTGATTAATTTTAACTAACACTGATTTTTGTTTTTTTTTTAAAACCCTTTCAATTCAATGACCAGCAACACTTTATAAAATTACGAAAACGCTAAAGGCAGTGGACTGATTACAAAAGGAAGCCGCGAAAAAAGGCGGAGGTTGATGTTGACCTGAAATGGCTGAATGTAAACTGAATGAAAAGTTCGTCTTCATATGATAATTATTTCTTTTAATTTGGACCGTGCATGTAGACAATCATAATTAGCCTCTAACAGCGTGATTACATGACTTAAGGAGAATAGTTTTTTTTTTTGAGAATAAATGATGTAAACTGCGGAATACAAATGAAACAAAGATGTGACCACTGCAGTTAATTGTAATCACAATTCAAGCAATAGAAAGTTTAAATAAGATAAATAAATAAGCCGGAAAAAGTTTTCGGGCTTCAACGAGATTCCAACCCGTAGCAGCGCTGCAGTGCTCTACCAACTAAGCTATGATCATGAAGACCCACATACAGGCCAATTTATTGAGTTCATCTTAGACCCCGCTCAATGAATTAAATTGCAATTTCTTACATTGGGATTACAAGTGAGATGGTTGCACTTTAGAATAGTGGTTGACACCCACACAACTTATTTGATTACTATGCGTTCAGCGGGAACAAGAACGACTTGAGGGTTTTTTTCCTAGACTTGTGATATAAAAATAAGACATTTTTCGTGATGCACAAAGTAAATTAATTTTAAATCAGAGATAACTCAGAATGACAGCAAAACCACAAAGGGCTGATAAAATATTATGATGAACTTAAAGAGAACGAAAAAGACAGAAAAACTAAATTTTATATATGAAAGACGAGTTCGAAAAATTCAGCAATTTTTTTTTTTCAAGTATGTCCTAGCTGTGATGAGTGAGGGTCCTTTAACCCAGGGAATAATTTGATAATTACTGACTTGTAAAATAAAGTCGGGAATTAAAACGTCTAAAATTTGAAATTTAAAAGTGACACCGAAACACAGTTTATCAGCTTTTTATCAGATTTTTTTTCTTCTGTAGAGGGATTTCTTGGGAGCAGGTCACGAAAAGGGAAACAGGCCGACAAAACTACTGAAATACTAACTTTCAACTGATCTTCAAGTAACAGAAGAAATACAACTCAGTCATTTTTATTCACATATTTGCATAAAACGGTACGAGGTAATAACTTGAAATAGGCAAAAACGAAGTCAAGAGGTGATATCAATTGCAAATGTCAGGGGGTTTTTTTGGTTCGGACCAAGTTCCTAAATGTGCTTTATGGAGAGAAACGAAAAAACGAGCAAACCCCCAAATATGACAGTACAGTGAGATACAAGGCGTTTATTGATATATGCATTGCGACCTAAAGTTAAACAGAGCCATTGAAAATGCCACGTGTTCCTCTCAGGCAGGTTTCTGTACAGTCCGGCTGTATTTTTTATCCAATTTTCGAAACGCATAATTAACCGCGCCGTATGGACATGTAAATGGCACGTTAGATAATTTATCAAGGCATTAGGTGAAAAGTTGAAAACATAGAGAAAGCAAAATAGAATCGTAATTCAGTGTCAGAAATGCCTTGGTCTTACATTGTGTTTACATAAGCTAACTCTCTGATCAACTAATTGAGAGGCCGATGAATAAAAAAGATTCTTTTTGGAGAATAATGGACAGTAAATGGACTGTGCAAAGTCTTTGTTTACACAGTCGCTTTTCATAAACAAAGGTAAAGACAACAGTGACAAGTGGACCAGATGTTTTGCTGCAAACAGAGCACAAAGTTTGCTTTACGCTTAAGAATTATTCGATTACTAACACTGAAATTATTTTGATAAGTTAAAGTCAATATGCAAAAAAAAAAAAAAAAAAAATGTCTATAAATAGCATGTAGGACATTACAAACTTGTTATCACCCCAAATTATCACATGTACTGCCGTGATTTAACATCTGTGGTCTTGAGGGTGAAAGATGTAAGGAAGAGAAAGAAGAATCGAACTTCCTTTGGAAACCGGAACATCCAGATGATGAGGTTGAGCATCAATAATCACCTTTTTCTATTCTCTCTTATTAAACAAGAATTAATTAAACTTTGGCGCAAACATGCACAAACCAAATATTTTCAATCCTTTGTCAACTGAGTTTTGTTAAAGACGTTCGATCGCG